>NW_026612464.1:0-17465 GCF_029931775.1 Euleptes europaea | reverse complement strand
TTTGTAGTTGGTTGGTTGGCTATCTGGTGTTTTAACAGCTTTGGTTTTATTATAAGGAGGGTGATAAACCATACGGTTAACATAATTATAAGTCACGGAGCGGGGTTTAGTTGGGGCACGTCTTTAAGTGGTTATTGTTCCAATCTTTGGCTTAAAAGGCCAATGCTATTATGTAAAGCTTCTTAAAGATTGAAGTATCATGTTAGACCATAATTCGAAGTTGTCTAGGGTGGTGGCTTCTACTACAATGGGCATAAAGCTGTGGTTTGACCCGCAGATTTCTGAGCACTGGCCGTAAAATAGGCCTGGGGAAGCTGTAGTAAATGTTGTCTGGTTTAGTCGCCCAGGGATTGCATCGGTTTTAATGCCTAGTGAGGGGACGGCTCAAGAGTGAAGGACGTCTTCGGCTGAAATTAACATGCGGATCGGGGACTCTACGGGTACAACTATTCGGTGGTCTGTCTCTAGTAGTCGAATGGCCCCTGATCACAGGTCTGTTGTTGGGGTCATATAGGAGTCAAATGTTAGGTTTTCATAGTCTGTGTATTCGTAGCTTCAATATCATTGGTGTCCAAGGGCCTTAATTGTTAGGTGTGGGTTGTTAATCTCATCTATTAGGTACAGGATTCGTAAGGACGGCAGTGCAATTATGATTAGAATGATAGACGGCAGGACTGTTCAGATTATTTCAACTGCTTGGGCATCTATTGTGTTAGTGTGCGTTAGTGTGGTTGTTATTATAAGAGAGATAATATATAGGACGAAGGCGCTGATAAGGAATACGATTATAAGTGCGTGGTCGTGGAAGTGGAGGAGCTCTTCTATGATGGGGGATGCTGCGTCTTGGAATCCTAGTTGGGCAGGTTGTGCCATTGAGTCTCACAGGGGTTAGACTGTAATTTAGCCCTGACAGTGCTATGTAATAATTTACTAGAGGCTCGTGTTTGATAAGAGAGGGGTACGCAGTGGGCGTACGTTTAGCTTGAAACTAAAAGGTGGGGGTTCGAGTCCCTCGTCTCTTGGCAGGTTAAGATTGGACAAAGGCTGGTTCTTCATACGTGTGGTATGGGGGCGGGCAGCCGTGGAGTCACTCTAGGTTGACGTGTGTTAGTTCTGTGTTATTTGGGGTCCGTTTGGCAGAAAATGCCTCTCAGATAATATATATTATTATGATGACGGCAACAAGTGATGTTAGTGATCCAATTGATGAGACAGTGTTCCATAGTGTGTAGGCGTCTGGGTAGTCTGAGTACCGTCGTGGCATTCCAGCAAGACCTAAAAAGTGTTGGGGGAAGAATGTTATGTTTACGCCAATAAATATAACCCCGAATTGGGCTTTTGTTAAAGTGCTATGTAATGAGAAGCCAGTAAATAGTGGAAATCAGTGTACGAATCCGCCTATAATTGCAAATACTGCTCCTATAGATAAGACGTAGTGGAAGTGTGCGACTACGTAGTATGTGTCATGTAATACAATATCCAGGGATGAGTTTGCTAAGACGATCCCGGTTAGTCCGCCCACGGTAAACAGGAAGATAAAGCCAAGAGCCCACAGCAAGGCTGCGTCTCATTTGATTAGTCCGCCATGAAGGGTTGCTAACCAGCTGAATACTTTTACCCCAGTTGGGATTGCAATAATTATTGTGGCAGAGGTAAAGTATGCGCGGGTGTCTACATCCATGCCAACTGTGAATATATGGTGGGCTCAGACGATAAAACCAAGGAATCCGATAGAGACCATGGCCCACACCATGCCCATGTAGCCAAAGGGCTCTTTTTTACCAGCGTAGTATGCTACGATGTGGGAGATCATACCAAATCCGGGTAAAATTAAGATGTAAACTTCTGGGTGCCCAAAAAATCAGAACAGGTGTTGGTATAGCACGGGGTCTCCTCCGCCTGCCGGGTCAAAGAAGGTGGTGTTTAGGTTTCGGTCTGTTAATAGTATTGTGATGCCGGCAGCTAGTACTGGCAGAGACAGTAGAAGAAGTACTGCGGTGATAAGTACAGATCATACGAAGAGGGGGGTGTTGTATTGAGTTATTGCTGGGGCTTTTATATTAATGCAGGTGGTAATAAAGTTAATAGCCCCCAGGATGGAAGAAACCCCTGCTAGGTGCAGGGAAAAAATTGTCAGGTCTACGGATGCTCCTGCATGGGCCAGGTTGGCAGCTAGTGGTGGGTAGACGGTTCAGCCAGTTCCTGCCCCGGCTTCAACTCCGGAAGAGGCCAGTAAAAGGAGTAGTGAGGGGGGCAGGAGTCAAAAGCTTATGTTGTTTATTCGTGGAAAAGCCATGTCTGGGGCCCCAATTATTAGTGGAACCAGCCAGTTTCCGAAGCCCCCGATCATTACGGGTATTACCATGAAGAAGATTATTACAAAAGCATGGGCGGTTACAACCACATTATAGATTTGGTCGTCCCCAAGAAGGGTTCCAGGCTGGCTAAGCTCAGCTCGAATTAGCAAGCTTAGGCCAGTGCCGGCTATTCCGGCCCAGGCGCCAAAAAGTAGATACAGGGTGCCGATGTCTTTGTGGTTTGTCGAAAAAAATCAACGATTGATGGTCACAGGTAGGATGGCCGAGGGCAAGGCGGTGAGCTGTAGTCTCACAGACAGAGGTTTGAGTCCTTTTCGTACCAAGCTCCGTAGCGTAGAACGCAACAAAATGCAAGTTTGGAGACGCACCCAAAAAGGTGCCGGGGCTTCTCCCGTTTTTCTATAACGGGAGAAGGTAGATTGAAGCCCGCTGGATAGGGTGTTTAGTTGTTAACTAAAGTTTTATGGGATCAAAGCCCGTCGGTCTAGGGAGGTCTTAGCTTAATTAAAGTGTCTGAGTTGCATTCAGGAGATGTATATTAGTGTTTTACAGGCCTTCAGGGAATAAGATGTGTTTCTTGTTTGGGGCTTTGAAGGCCCCTGGTTTAAATAGTTAACCTAAGTCCCTGGGGGTGGGGCGGGGTTTATATGTTGTATAGTAGTGGTGTGATTGGTAGAAGGAGGGCTGTTGTAGTAGTTGCCGTGGTTATTAGGTGTGTGTGGTTGTTTTTGAATCGTCATGTGTTTTTTGTTGTGGTTGTGGTGGGCGGGTTTGTTAGTGTAGTGAAATAGGCTAGGCGGGTATAAAAGAATAGGCTTGGTAGGCTTATTAGGGCTAATGTTGTGGCTAGTGGGGTTAGCTGGTGTAGTGTTAGTTCTTTGATAATTAGCAGTTTTGGCATGAACCCTGTTAGGGGGGGAAGGCCCCCTAGTGATATTAGTGTTAGTATTATTATGGTTAAAAGTGTAGAGGAGTTAGACCAGGTGGTAGTAAGGTCTGTGATGTTTTTTGTTGATGCTGTTAA
This sequence comes from Euleptes europaea, assembly GCF_029931775.1. Classification (NCBI taxonomy): domain Eukaryota; kingdom Metazoa; phylum Chordata; class Lepidosauria; order Squamata; family Sphaerodactylidae; genus Euleptes; species Euleptes europaea. The sequence goes on along the minus strand of NW_026612464.1, from coordinate 14,123 downwards.
TATAGAGGTAAATATTGCTGTGGTTGCGGCTAAATAGATAATTATGGTTAGTGTTGTAAGGCTGTGGCCCATAGTTAGGGCAATTGTTAATCATCCCATATGGGCGATTGAGGAGAAGGCCATGATTTTTCGGAGTTGTGTCTGATTTAGGCCTGACCACCCCCCAATTATTGTGGATAGGAGTCCCAGCACTAGGACCAGGTTTAGTGATAGGTGGTTGTGTATTATATAAAGTAGGGCTAGGGGGGCAAGTTTTTGTCATGTTGATATGATTAGGGCGGTTATTATTGTAGACCCCTGCAGGACCTCTGGGTATCAGAAGTGTGTTGGTGCCAAGCCTAGTTTTATTGCGATGGCTACTGTTAAAATTAGTGCAGTTGAGTTGTGCGTTGGCTGTATAATTGTTCATTGTCCGGTCTGTCAGGTGTTGATCAGGCTGGCCAGGAGGATTAGGGCAGCGGCTGCAGCTTGTGTTAGGAAATATTTTGTGGCGGCTTCTGTTGCTCGTGGGTGGTGTTGTTTAGTAATGTGTGGTAGTATGGCTAGTGTATTGATTTCTAGTCCAAGTCATGCAAGTAGTCAGTGGTGGCTTGATGTGGTGATGATGGTGCCTGTCGCTAGGCTTGAGATTAGGATTGTTTGTGTTATTGGGCTTATTAGTATAGGAAGGGTTGTGTACCAACATTGTCGGGGTATGGGCCCGAAAGCTTTATTAGCTGACTTTACTAGTAGGTAGTATAATTGGAAGTACACGAAGTTTTGGGCTTCGTAGTGCAGGTTCGTAGCCTGTCTTTCTAAGGAAGTGGGAGGGGCGAGTCTCCATATCATACTCTATCAAAGTAGTCCTTAATGTTTCGGGCACACTGCCAAAGTTTGGGTTATGTTAGTGGGGGGGTGCCTGATATTGAAATGGGTGTGGCAATGTATCAGACGCAAAGGGCTAGGGTTAGTGGTAGGAAGTTTTTTCAAAGTAGGTGCATTAGTTGGTCATATCGAAATCGTGGATATGATGCGCGGATTCACAGGAAGCCCAGTGTTAACATGCAGGTTTTAATCATAATATTTATTGAAAATAGTTCTGGGGTGTTGGGGCAGTTTGGGCCTAGGAATAGGATACATGAGAGGGTGTTTATTATTAAGATGTTTGCGTATTCTGCTAGGAAGAATAGTGCGAATGGGCCGGCTGCGTATTCAACATTAAATCCTGAGACAAGCTCTGACTCGCCTTCGGTTAGGTCGAATGGGGCCCGGTTTGTTTCTGCAATTGTTGAGATGTATCATATTATTATTAGTGGTCATACACATGTTGCTAATCACGTGTTTTTTTGTGTTGTTAGCAGGGTTTGTATTGAAAATCCCCCCGTGAATATTATGGTTGATAGTACAATGATTCCTATTGTTACCTCATAAGAGATAGTTTGTGCGACTGCCCGTAGGGCGCCAACGAGGGCGTATTTTGAGTTTGTTGCTCACCCAGATCATAGAATTGAGTATACAGCAAGGCTTGAGATAGCCAGTAGTATTAATAGGCCTAAATTAGCGTCCATGATGGGGTTTGGTATTGGAATGGGGGCTCAAATTGTTAGTGACAGTAGTAGTGCTAGTATTGGTATGGCTAAAAATAGTGTTGGTGTTGATGCCGTTGGTCGGATGGGTTCTTTGGTGAAAAGTTTTAGTCCGTCTGCAATTGGTTGTAGTAGGCCGTAGGGCCCTACAATGTTTGGGCCCTTGCGTAGTTGTATGTAGCCTAGGGTTTTTCGTTCTAATAGGGTTAGGAAGGCAACTGCTAGTAGGATTGGGATGATGAGTGTTAGTGGGTTAACTACTAGGGTTATTGTGGTTTTAATTATTAGGGAGAAGATTTGAGCTTCTGTTGTAAGGGCTTAGGCCTTTTGCATAATTACCTGGCTCTGCCACCCTAAAGCGTGGCCCTGGTCTTAGGCCGCTGGTTTTGATAAATGGGCTCTTTAGTGTGGGTAAGAGCTTGGTATTAGCACGTGGGGGTCCTATTGGTGCTTCTCCCTGGGTCCTTTCGTACTGAAGGGAGAAAAACATAGATAGAAACCGACCTGGATTTCTCCGGTCTGAACTCAGATCACGTAGGACTAGTTAATCGTTGAACAAACGAACCCTTGGTAGTGGCTGCACCACCAGGATGTCCTGATCCAACATCGAGGTCGTAAACCCTCTTGGCGATAGGGGCTCTAAAAGAGGATGGCGCTGTTATCCCTGGGGTAACTTGGTTCGTTGATCTGTGTTACAGGGTCAATTTTATGGTGGTCTCATTGGCTTGTGGGTCTTTGATAGATTTTTGGTCTGTGGTCTTGGAAGTTTTGTTTATTTCCGAAGTCGCCCCAACTAAAAACAAGGCTAAGGGGGGGGGGGGTAGAGGCCCCGTGGTTATTAGTTTTTGTTTTAAGCTCCACAGGGTCTTTTCGTCTTATGTTTACATCCTAGCTTTTTAACTAGGGGATCAAGTTCATTGATCTGCTTTAGGAGACAGTTGGGCCCTCATTTAGCCGTTCATACTAGTCATTATTTAAGTGACAAGTGATTACGCTACCTTTGCACGGTTAGAATACCGCGGCCGTTTAAAAGATCACTGGGCAGGCAGCACCTTTAATACTTGTGTGGCTAAAGGCTATGTTTTTGGTAAACAGTTGGGGCCCTAAGTGGCTGAGTTCCTTTTGTGGCGTTTAATCTGTCTGTGCTGCACTCCTGTGTTGGGTTAACAGGGGGTTATATTATATGGTTAAAAAGTGTGTTAAATTTTTCCATTTGTGGTCTGTTATTTACTGGTAGTTTATCTATTTCCAGTTTATGGGGGTGCATGTAGAGAGCGGGGCTCTTATTACTAATTTTAACAGTGGTGTCTCTATTGTGGTAGAGTAGCTCAGTTAAGTGGTCTAGGGGTTCTTGGTTTGTTTAGTATCTTTAAGATTGTGTGCTGTGACGCGTTTAGTTTTTGGTGGCTGCTTTAAGGCCAACTGGTGTGTTTTATTTGGTGTTTTCCTCTAGGATTGGTTGTTTTCAATTACAATAAGGCTGTACCCTTATTGTATATAGTATAGGAGTGACAGTGGTAAATATGCTTGTATTTAGGTTCAGGCGTCCTATAGTTGAACTAGAATTCTTTTATTGAGCAACCAGCTATCACCAGGCTCGATAGGCGTGTCACCTCTACCTAGCAGTCTCTCCAGCCTTTTGCCACAGGGACGGGTGTACTCAAAAAGTTGCTGTTAGGTAGCTCGTCTGGGTTCGGGTGAGCAGGTTTTAGTGCGCTTTATCTGTATTTGCTTATTAAACCATGATGCAAAAGGTACAAGGTCAGATCTTTGCTTTGTTGGTGCTTGGGGTTTTTCATAGTTCTTTCATTGTTCCCTTGCGGTACTATATGCTATTGCGTCAAGTGGGTGTTTTCTATCGCCTAAAAATATACTGGTACTGGGTTAAATGGTTTGGTTTATAGTGGGGCTTGAGGTTTTGAACTGTTTGTTGAGCTGTGGAGTTTGGGCTCAAGCGGGTTTTTGTTTAAACGTTTTTCAATTGTAAGTTGAATGCTTTATATAAGTGTAAGCTACCTCTTGATTTAGTGGCCAAGTGCACTTTCCAGTACACTTACCTTGTTACGACTTGCCTCATCTGTTGGTGTTTTGTTTTTTATAAAGTGTGGTTTATTAGTTCTTGAGGAGGGTGACGGGCGGTGTGTACGTGTCCCATGGCAGGCTTCAAACAGGCTTATCTTGCTTGTTTTACTGCTAAATCCACCTTCTGGTGAAGGTTTCATGTCACTTGTGGTGTTTTCTAGTGTAGAAAATGTAGCTCATCTCTGCCCCCTTATATGCTACACCTTGACCTGACGTGTTAAATGTTATCTATCTTACTTACGGCAGTTCTTTCATAAGGTAGGTTTGCGACGGCGGTATATAGGCTGGGTAAAGGCAAAAGGGGGTAAGGTTTGGCGTGGAGTATCGATTATAGGACAAGCTCCTCTAGGTTGGTTTGGGGCACCGTCAAGTCCTTAGAGTTTTAAGTTTTTCACTTGTAATTCTCTGGCGAGTTGCTAGTGTAAGGTGCAAGTTTGGTTTATGGCCAAGCATAATAGGGTATCTAATCCTAGTTTGGGCCTTGGCTTTCGTGAGTCGATGGGGCTTAATTAATTGTGGGAGGGGTGGAGTTGTTTTTGCATTGGTTAGTATTTTACAACGTAGGTGCAGCTCAGCCTTCTTTTATTAAGTTTTAGGGGTCTAGTCACTTTTTACGCCGAGTATTATTATTTTGGGGCTTTCGTATAACCGCGGTGGCTGGCACGAAATTTACCGCCCCGTCTGGTTTAACTGTGGCTAAGTCAAGCTTTATGGCTTATACATTAATGTTTATCACTGCTGGGCCCCGTGTGGGTGTGGCGGTGCTAGGTGTCTGGGGCTAAATAGTGTGGTGTGCCTGATACCTGCTCCTGGCCTAGTGGGTAGGCACTGTGTGGGGGTTTGCACAGGGGTGTGGAGGCTTGCATGTGTAATTCGAGTTAAAAATAATAATAAGTTTAGGACCAAAACGGTGTGTTTCCGGGAAATTACTAGGATCCATAACGGCAACTTCAGGGCCGTGCTTTAGTATTATTTAAGCTACAGTAACGGAGTTGCCGTTGTGTGGTTTAGTGTGTGTAATATATATATATATATATATATATATATATATACATTTTGGGGTTTTATTTTGTGTGTGGGGAGCTGCGATTTTTGTTCTTGTGGTATTATGGCAAGTCTTGGATCGCAACTAAGAAAAAATTTTTGCAATTAAATCTCGTTTTAGGGGTTTGGCGAGAAGCACTTTAATTGCAGGGAAAAATTCTTAGTGGGGGGTAAGGGGGGTTTGCCGGAGGTAGCCGTGTGAGTATGGGCGTGTTCGGGGCGTGGGTGTGTGTGGGTGTATGTGGGTGTATGGGGGGCGTGTGTGTGTGTGTGTGTGTGTGTGTGTGTGTGTGTGGGTGGGTATGGGTATGGGTATGGGTATGGGTATGGGTATGGGTGTGGGTATGGGTATGGGTGTGGGTATGGGTGTAGGTGTAGGTGTAGGTGTAGGTGTAGGTATAGGTATAGGTATAGGTATAGGTATAGGTATAGGTGTCGTGTTTATTCATTGGTTTTTAGTCTAGTAAATAATTATATGTCCTTCGAGCATGAATAATTTACCCCTGGGTGGGCTTGTGGGATCGTGGGCCATCTTGCACCGTAGGTTCAGCAGAGTTGTTAGTTGACAGCCACTGGAAATGAGGTTGTGATATACCACCCTAAAAATAAAAATACCAGCCGCATGACAGCACAGGGATGCTATGAGTATGAGGAGACGTGTAACTAATCCTAGCAACCAAAGGCCTCTTAAAAGGCACGAGTGATACGTCAGCGATTAATGGACTTGACCTCACAGAACCAGAGGCCTTGGAAAGGGCACTGTGTGTTAGTCTACATTTCATGGACTACGAGACTGGGCACCTGGTGTGCGAATACAAGGATTGATGATCTCTCGGGATATGTCCGGTAAAGAATCAATATGTCTTAAATACATGGATTTATTAATCCACGCTTATTTGATGATATGTACTATGTAAAATCAATGATAGGATGTACTGGGACAATATTCATGGGGCAGATAGATGTATGTTGATTATACATAGTATGTATTATGTAAAATTAATAATAATATGTACTGGGACAATATTCATGGGGCAAATAAATGTATGTTGATTATACATAGTATGTAAAGGGGGACCCCCCATAACCCTAGACACTAATGGAGGTCCTGGAGTTTATAAGGTTGTTAAATGGCCATATAGGCTCCACCCCCGTGTGGGGGTGAAGCCTATTTGGGTGGGGTGGTCTCAGAAAATAGTTTAAGTGAAAACACTAGTTTTGGGGACTAGAGTTAAGAGTTGAGTCTTTTTTTTGATATACTGCGGGCGGAGGCCTTGGAGTTTATAAGGTTGTTAAGTGGCCATATAGGCTCCACCCCCGTGTGGGGGTGAAGCCTATTTGGGTGGGGTGGTCTCAGAAAATAGTTTAAGTGAAAACACTAGTTTTGGGGACTAGAGTTAAGAGTTGAGTCTTTTTTTGATATACTGCGGGCGGAGGCCTTGGAGTTTATAAGGTTGTTAAGTGGCCATATAGGCTCCACCCCCGTGTGGGGGTGAAGCCTATTTGGGTGGGGTGGTCTTAGAAAATAGTTTAAGTGAAAACACTAGTTTTGGGGACTAGAGTTAAGAGTTGAGTCTTTTTTTTGATATACTGCGGGCGGAGGCCTTGGAGTTTATAAGGTTGTTAAGTGGCCATATAGGCTCCACCCCCGTGTGGGGGTGAAGCCTATTTGGGTGGGGTGGTCTTAGAAAATAGTTTAAGTGAAAACACTAGTTTTGGGGACTAGAGTTAAGAGTTGAGTCTTTTTTTTGATATACTGCGGGCGGAGGCCTTGGAGTTTATAAGGTTGTTAAGTGGCCATATAGGCTCCACCCCCGTGTGGGGGTGAAGCCTATTTGGGTGGGGTGGTCTCAGAAAATAGTTTAAGTGAAAACACTAGTTTTGGGGACTAGAGTTAAGAGTTGAGTCTTTTTTGTATGTGGGGGTGTGAGTAGTGCCCCAGGGTTGTAATGCGTTCCAATCTTTGACTTACAAGGTCAGTGCTTTAAGTGTGGTTTAAGCTACAAGGGCTGGTGGGGTTATCAGTTTATTAGTTTATTCTCTAGTTTATTGATTGTGGGGCTTAATAGTAGGATTGTTGTGAAGTATAGGACGGAAGCTAGTTGTCCGATTATGATAAATGGGTCTTCGACTGGTTGTCCTCCGATTCAGGTTAGGATAGCGATAGTGGCGATTATGGTTCAAAATGTTAGTTGTGATAGTGGTCGGAATGTGCTTGTTCGTTGTTTTGAGTTGTGTGTAAGTGGGATTAGCAGTAGGATTATAATGGATATTATTAGGGCAAGTACTCCTCCAAGTTTGTTTGGGATGGAACGTAGGATGGCGTAGGCGAATAGGAAGTACCATTCTGGTTTGATGTGTGGTGGGGTTATTAGGGGGTTTGCTGGGGTAAAGTTTTCTGGGTCCCCAAGCAGTTGTGGGGAGAAAAGGGATAGGTACAGTAGTGTTATTATTATAAGGGCTGCCCCTAGCAGGTCTTTAGTTGAAAAGTATGGGTGGAACGGAATTTTATCTGAGTTTGAGTTTACCCCTGTTGGGTTGTTTGATCCCGTTTCGTGTAGGAATAGTATGTGTAGGATTGCAGTGGCTGAGATGATGAATGGCAGTAGGAAGTGGAAAGTGAAAAATCGTGTTAGTGTTGCGTTATCTACGGCGAACCCGCCTCAAATTCACTCTACTAGGGTGTTTCCTATATATGGAACTGCTGATAGTAGGTTTGTGATTACGGTAGCCCCTCAGAATGATATCTGTCCCCATGGCAGGACATAGCCCACGAACGCGGTTGCTATTACTAGGAATAGTAGGGCCACGCCGATGTTTCAGGTCTCTTTGTATAAGTATGAGCCGTAGTATAGGCCTCGCCCGATGTGTATATAAAGGCAGATAAAAAATATGGAGGCGCCGTTGGCGTGGATGTTTCGGATTAGTCAGCCGTGTTGTACGTCACGACAGATGTGGGCGATTGATGAGAATGCTGTGGAGGTGTCTGCGGTGTAGTGCATGGCCAAGAATAGGCCGGTGGAGATTTGGATTAGTAGGCACAGCCCTAACAAGGACCCAAAGTTTCATCAAGCGGAGATGTTTGATGGTGTGGGGAGGTCAATAAATGAGTTGTTTATTATTTTGATTATTGGGTGTGTTTTTCGGATTGGGGTCATTATTGGTTTTTATAGTTGAATAACAACGGTGGTTTTTCGTATCACAGGTTTTGGCATGGCCAAATGAAAATTATGTCGTACTTTGTTTTTTTTACTGTGTTGTGTATGGTGTTGGGGTTTATTGGTGTAGCGTCAAATCCTTCTCCTGTTTTTGGGGCGATGGGACTTGTAGTGTCTGCGTTGGGTGGTAGTGTGGTGTTAGTTATTTTTGGTGGGTCCTTTATTGCATTGGTGTTATTTTTAATTTATTTAGGTGGGATATTGGTAGTCTTTGCTTATTCTGTGGCACTTTCAGCAGACCAATATCCTGAGGTGTGGTTGGATTACTCTGTTTTGTATTATGTGTTTGGGTATTTTATATTAGTTTTGTTTTTAGTTTGGTACTTTGGAGGGTTGTCTATTGATGGGTGTGGGGCGTCTGGTGGGGACGATTTTGGTTTTGAGGGTACTCGGACTGATTTTAGTGGTGTTGCATTGATATATTCTTTGGGCGGGCCGTTATTATTGTTGTGTGGGGGGAGTTTAATGGTGGCCCTGTTTGTTGTCCTTGAGTTAACTCGAGGGTCGAGTTTTGGGGGGCTACGTGCGGTTTAGTAGTATGTGGTAATTGCGGCGGCTAGAGTGGCAATAAGTATGACTAGGTATGTTTTGATGTGTCCGGTGTGTGATTTGGACAGTTTTTTAGCTAGGGCGGTGTTAATTAATATGGCTGTTTTTGGGGCGATGGCCTCATATCAGATAAGGTCATTTAAGTGCATAGCGGTGTTTTGTCCGAATTGTATGTTGTATTTTGGTTGGGCTCGGTGTGCAAGGGTGTTAAAGAACCCCAGTTGTGTTGAGGATGTACTTGGTGTACTTTGTTTTGGTTTTAATAGGTTGGATGTTTGTATGGTGATATCTATAGCACATAGCAGGCCTACTAGCGTGATAATTGTGGCGGCTAGTTTTGTAATTGGGCCCATTGTTATTGTTTGGGGTGGGGTTGGTAGTATTGTTGTGGCCACAAATAGGCCAGATATAATACTTCCTATGGCGAGTCGTACTAGGGGTCGAGTCTGGCTTGGGTTTGTTTCTGCTGGGGTTGTAGTTGTGTTGTATCGAGGCTTATTTGTTTGGACATAAAAGGTTAGGCGTAGGCTGTAGGCGGCTGTAAGGGCGGTAGCAATAATAGTGGTTGATAGGGCTCAGGCGTTTAAGTGTGATGTGTTTATTGTTTCAATGATTACGTCTTTAGTGTAAAATCCAGCTAGGAAGGGGGCCCCTGTTAGGGCTAGGTTGCCGATAGTTATACAGGTTGTGGTTAGCGGTATTGTTTTTTGGGTGCTTCCTATTTTTCGGATGTCTTGTTCGTCCCCGAGATTATGAATTACTGAACCTGCGCATAGGAATAGTATGGCCTTGAAAAAGGCGTGTGTGGTGATGTGTAGGTATGTTAACTGTGGCTGGTTTAGTCCTAGTGTTAGTATTATTAGGCCGAGCTGGCTTGAGGTGGAGAAGGCAATGATCTTTTTGATATCGTTTTGTGTGAGGGCACAGAGTGCTGCAAAGGTTGTAGTTATTGCTCCTAGGCATAGGCAGAGGGTAGTTGTGGCCTGGCTGTTTTGTATTATTGGGAATAGCCGGGCCAGTAGAAAAATTCCGGCAACGACTATTGTGCTAGAGTGAAGTAGTGCTGATACTGGGGTTGGGCCTTCTATGGCTGCTGGCAGCCATGGGTGTAGCCCAAATTGGGCGGATTTTCCCATGGCTGCTAAGACTAGGCCTAGTAGTGGCAGGGTGGGGGGGGTCGTATGTGAGAATGTTTGTTGTACGTCCCATGTGTTGTAGTGTATTGCGAATCAAGCTAAAGACAGGATTAGTCCAATGTCTCCGATTCGGTTGTATATAACAGCTTGTAGGGCGGATGTGTTTGCATTGGTGCGCCCGTGCCACCACCCGATTAGTAAGAAGGATATGATGCCTACCCCTTCCCAGCCAACAAATAGTTGTAATAGGCTGTTTGCTGTTGTTATGGTTATTATGGCTAGGAGGAATAGTATTAAGTATTTTATAAATTTGTTTTTGTTCGGGTCTAGTTTTATATATCAATCTGAGAACTCCAGGATGGCCCAGGTGATAAATAGGGCTGTTGTTATAAACGTGGTAGAGTAAATATCAAATAGGAAGCTGATATTAATGTTGAAGGACGTTTGTAGTCAGGTAGCGTTGGTTATAGTTGTTTGTATTCCGTAGTTGATAAAAATATTGGTTGGAATTAGGCTTGTCAGGCAGGCAAGTTTAGTAGTTTGTGTGAAGTAGCCCGAGGCTTGTGTAATAAACATAGAGGTAATAATAGGGGCAATAAGGATTAGCAGGGTTGAAATTATGGTTGAGTAGAATAGTATGGAGGTCATGTACTTTCACTTGGAGTTGCACCAAGTAGTGTTAATGCCTAAGATTAAAGGAAGGTCTAATATCCTTTGAAAGTCTTGGGTTATAATGTGGAGTGGTCCGGAGAATTTAACTTCGGTAATTTGAATTAGCAGTTCCAATTTGTGTCGTCCCTCTCGGTATGCAAGGGGCGGGGTGCCCCTGTTGTTAAGTCCACAGCTTAGTGTTTTGATCAAACTATGCCTACTTCTGGGTGCTACAGGATTAGTTTTGGGTTTATAATTAATAGTGCCATAGGGATGAGGTGAAGGGCTATTAATAGGTGTTCTCGGGTGTTTGAGGGTGGGTGGGAGGTATTTGTTGGTGTTTTGTTTCGTTGCGTTATAATGAAGACATATAGGGAGTATAGGGCGGTTAATAGCGTCGTTAGGCCTGTTAAGATGATTGTTATGGTGGCTCAGTTTATAGCAGAAGTAATGATTATTAATTCCCCCATCAGGTTGATTGTAGGGGGTAGGGCCATGTTGGCTAAGTTTGCCATAAGTCATCATGTGGCTATAAGTGGGAGGGTGAGTTGAAGGCCCCGTGTTATTAATAAAGTTCGAGTGTGGGTTCGTTCATAGTTTGTGTTGGCTAGGCAAAATAGTATAGAAGAGGCTAATCCGTGGGCGACCATTAGAATTATTGTTCCTGAGATACTTCATGGGGTCTGAATTAGGGCTCCTGCAGTTACAAGGCCTATGTGGCTTACTGAGGAGTAGGCAATGATGGATTTTAAGTCTGTTTGACGTAGGCAAATGAGGCTGGTTATAATTATTCCCCAGAGGGCTAGAATAATGAGGGGGTAGCACATAGTTTGTGTTGTTGGGTTTAGGATTGGGGTGATTCGGATGATGCCGTATCCTCCCAGTTTAAGAAGTACGGCGGCCAGGATTATTGATCCAGCGATTGGGGCCTCAACGTGTGCTTTTGGTAGTCATAAGTGCATGGAGTATAGGGGTATTTTTACTATAAATGCTAGAAGACATGATAGTCATACTAGTGAGTTGGTTCATGTTATTAGTATTTCTGGGTGCTTTATTGACATTATTAGTGGTGTTGTGTGGTAGTTGTGGGTGTATGAATATAAAATTATTACTAATAGTGGGAGTGAGCCGGATAGTGTATAGAACAGGAAATAAGTGCCTGCGGCGAGTCGCTCTGTTTGGCTGCCCCAACGCGTGATAAGGATTAGTGTTGGGATTAGTGTTGCTTCAAATAACAGGTAGAATAGTATTAAGTTGTTTGAGGCGAATGTTAGAATTAGGGTGGTTTGTAGCAGAGCACAGGTTGATAAGAACAGGCGTTGTCGGGACTGAGGCTCTTTGGCCATGTGGCTTTGGCTTGCTACTACTATAAGTGGGAGCAATCAGGATGAAAGAATAGTCAGGGGGGTTGAGAATTGGTCGAGTGTTATCCATGTGTTGACATGTCAGATTTTTGTTAGTGTGGGGGCGTTTAATTGTCCTATTAATAGGAGTGTTGTTGTTATAGATAGGGCCGTATAAATGTGGAAGGTGTATTTAGTTGGGGCTAAAAGGGCGGTTGGGACTAGTATTACTGTTGCTATGGTTAGTTTTAGCATTTTAATAGGCTTATGGTTTTTAGGTGGTCTGTTGCGTGAGTGCGGGAGGATGCAGCTAATAGGGCCAGTCCTGCTCCTGCCTCACATGCGGACATGGTCAAGAGGGTAATTGGAAGGGTGGCAGTGGTTGACAGGTGTTGGGTTAAGGAGATAGCACTAAGTCCAATAAATAGGCTTAAAAGCAGGCCCTCGATGCATAGAAGGGCAGATACAAGATGTTTACGGTGGAGTGCTAGTCCTATAAGGCTTAGGGTAAAGATGGCTAGTATCAGTAGGTGTTGAGGTAGCATAGTTAGTGGCCCCATTATTTTGGGATGTACTAAGTCGAAATTAGTGATCTTGCTTTAGATTAGCCTCTATATTCTGCTCATTCTAGTCCTCCTTGGGATCACTCATAGACTAGGCCCAGGGCTAGTAGGGTGATAATTGTTGTAGTTCATATAAGGGTTGAATTGGGGGAGGGTAAGTTAATAGCTCACGGGGTTGGTAGGAGTAGGGCGATTTCTAGGTCAAAAAGTAGGAATAAGATAGCGACTAGAAAAAATCGCAATGAGAAAGGTAGTCGTGCTGAACCGACTGGGTCAAAGCCGCATTCGTATGGGGACAATTTTTCTGTGTCAGGGGTGGCTTGTGGTAGTCAAAAGCTAATGATGATTAGGGCGGCGGTTAGTGCGGTGGATATTAGAGTTACTATTATAATGTTTATTACTTCCTCTTAGGGTTAATTATGAGCTAAGGCTTTGTGAGTGGAAGTCACCTGTACTTTTAAATACTAAGGAAGTTATGAACCTCATCAATAGATTGAGATGTAAAGGAAGAGTCAAACAACGTCTACAAAGTGTCAGTATCATGCGGCCGCTTCGAATCCAAAGTGGTGGTCAGTGGTGAAGTGGAATTTTATTTGGCGTAGCAGGCAGACTACTAGGAAGCTAGTCCCAATGATTACATGTAGTCCGTGGAAGCCAGTGGCCACAAAAAAGGTGGTGCCATAGGCTCCGTCTGCTACTGTGAAAGAGGCCTCCAGATATTCTATAGCCTGTAGTAGTGTAAAGTAGGCCCCCAGTATGATTGTAAGCACTAGGGCCTGTATGGCCTCTTTTCGTTCTCCTCCTATGATTGAATGGTGGGCTCAGGTTACTGTAACACCTGATGCCAGTAGTACTGCGGTATTAAGTAGGGGAACTTCAAACGGGTTTAGGGGAGTAATTCCGCTTGGGGGTCAACAACCTCCAAGCTCTGGTGTAGGTGCAAGGCTTGAGTGATAGAATGCTCAAAAGAACCCGATGAAAAAGAAAACCTCTGAGGCAATGAATAAAATTATGCCATAACGAAGTCCCTGTTGAACTTGGTGGGTGTGGTGGCCTTGGTAGGTTCCTTCCCGAACAACATCTCGTCATCATTGCAGTATTGTTAATAGTATAGTGGTAAGGCCGATGGTTATTAATGTATTTGAGCCAAAGTGGAACCATATTGCGAGCCCAGAGGTTATTAATAAGGCTGCAATGGCCCCTGTTAGGGGCCATGGGCTTTGGTCTACTATGTGGAAGCTGTGGGCTTGGTGGGTCATTAAACGTTTTCTTGTAGGTAGAGACTTAATAATAGTACGAATACATATGCTTGGATCATTGCAACAGCGACTTCTAGGGCGGTTAACAATAGGAGGGTGACTGAGGTTAGCACTGATACTGATGGTATTAATGGCATTAATACAAGTGTGGCTGTTGAGATAAGTTGGATTAACAGGTGTCCTGCAGTTAGGTTTGCAGTAAGACGCACCCCCAGGGCTAGGGGTCGAATTAATAGGCTAGCTGTTTCGATAATTACTAAAATTGGAACTAGCGGGGTGGGTGTGCCCATGGGTAGTAGGTGTCCGATGGAGGCGGTGGGCTGGTTTCAAAGCCCAACAAGTACTGTAAATAGTCATATTGGTAGGGCCAGGCTTATGTTTATGGATAGTTGTGTGGTGGGGGTAAATGTGTATGGTAATAGCCCTAGCAGGTTGATTGTTAATAGGTATAACAAAATTGTTAATAGAAGCAGTGCTCAGGGGTGTCCTGTCTTACTGATTGGGGATATTAGTTGTTTTGTGGCGGTTTTTATTAGTCATAGTTTTAGTGCCCATGTGCGGCTTGGTATTAGATGTGTTTGTGAGTGAAATAGTGTTGTTGGGGCCAGTAGGGCAAGCAGGATTAATGGGACTCCTATTATCTGTGGGGTTGCGAATTGGTCGAATAGGTTTAACATCATAATCAGGATCAGCATGGGGGCTGGGTGCTTAGG
>NW_026612463.1:0-17466 GCF_029931775.1 Euleptes europaea | reverse complement strand
TGGGTATGGGTGTAGGTGTAGGTGTAGGTGTAGGTATAGGTATAGGTATAGGTATAGGTGTCGTGTTTATTCATTGGTTTTTAGTCTAGTAAATAATTATATGTCCTTCGAGCATGAATAATTTACCCCTGGGTGGGCTTGTGGGATCGTGGGCCATCTTGCACCGTAGGTTCAGCAGAGTTGTTAGTTGACAGCCACTGGAAATGAGGTTGTGATATACCACCCTAAAAATAAAAATACCAGCCGCATGACAGCACAGGGATGCTATGAGTATGAGGAGACGTGTAACTAATCCTAGCAACCAAAGGCCTCTTAAAAGGCACGAGTGATACGTCAGCGATTAATGGACTTGACCTCACAGAACCAGAGGCCTTGGAAAGGGCACTGTGTGTTAGTCTACATTTCATGGACTACGAGACTGGGCACCTGGTGTGCGAATACAAGGATTGATGATCTCTCGGGATATGTCCGGTAAAGAATCAATATGTCTTAAATACATGGATTTATTAATCCACGCTTATTTGATGATATGTACTATGTAAAATCAATGATAGGATGTACTGGGACAATATTCATGGGGCAGATAGATGTATGTTGATTATACATAGTATGTATTATGTAAAATTAATAATAATATGTACTGGGACAATATTCATGGGGCAAATAAATGTATGTTGATTATACATAGTATGTAAAGGGGGACCCCCCATAACCCTAGACACTAATGGAGGTCCTGGAGTTTATAAGGTTGTTAAATGGCCATATAGGCTCCACCCCCGTGTGGGGGTGAAGCCTATTTGGGTGGGGTGGTCTCAGAAAATAGTTTAAGTGAAAACACTAGTTTTGGGGACTAGAGTTAAGAGTTGAGTCTTTTTTTTGATATACTGCGGGCGGAGGCCTTGGAGTTTATAAGGTTGTTAAGTGGCCATATAGGCTCCACCCCCGTGTGGGGGTGAAGCCTATTTGGGTGGGGTGGTCTCAGAAAATAGTTTAAGTGAAAACACTAGTTTTGGGGACTAGAGTTAAGAGTTGAGTCTTTTTTTGATATACTGCGGGCGGAGGCCTTGGAGTTTATAAGGTTGTTAAGTGGCCATATAGGCTCCACCCCCGTGTGGGGGTGAAGCCTATTTGGGTGGGGTGGTCTTAGAAAATAGTTTAAGTGAAAACACTAGTTTTGGGGACTAGAGTTAAGAGTTGAGTCTTTTTTTTGATATACTGCGGGCGGAGGCCTTGGAGTTTATAAGGTTGTTAAGTGGCCATATAGGCTCCACCCCCGTGTGGGGGTGAAGCCTATTTGGGTGGGGTGGTCTTAGAAAATAGTTTAAGTGAAAACACTAGTTTTGGGGACTAGAGTTAAGAGTTGAGTCTTTTTTTTGATATACTGCG
Source organism: Euleptes europaea (assembly GCF_029931775.1). Taxonomy (NCBI): domain Eukaryota; kingdom Metazoa; phylum Chordata; class Lepidosauria; order Squamata; family Sphaerodactylidae; genus Euleptes; species Euleptes europaea. The sequence continues at coordinate 16,080 of NW_026612463.1, read as the reverse complement.
GGCGGAGGCCTTGGAGTTTATAAGGTTGTTAAGTGGCCATATAGGCTCCACCCCCGTGTGGGGGTGAAGCCTATTTGGGTGGGGTGGTCTCAGAAAATAGTTTAAGTGAAAACACTAGTTTTGGGGACTAGAGTTAAGAGTTGAGTCTTTTTTGTATGTGGGGGTGTGAGTAGTGCCCCAGGGTTGTAATGCGTTCCAATCTTTGACTTACAAGGTCAGTGCTTTAAGTGTGGTTTAAGCTACAAGGGCTGGTGGGGTTATCAGTTTATTAGTTTATTCTCTAGTTTATTGATTGTGGGGCTTAATAGTAGGATTGTTGTGAAGTATAGGACGGAAGCTAGTTGTCCGATTATGATAAATGGGTCTTCGACTGGTTGTCCTCCGATTCAGGTTAGGATAGCGATAGTGGCGATTATGGTTCAAAATGTTAGTTGTGATAGTGGTCGGAATGTGCTTGTTCGTTGTTTTGAGTTGTGTGTAAGTGGGATTAGCAGTAGGATTATAATGGATATTATTAGGGCAAGTACTCCTCCAAGTTTGTTTGGGATGGAACGTAGGATGGCGTAGGCGAATAGGAAGTACCATTCTGGTTTGATGTGTGGTGGGGTTATTAGGGGGTTTGCTGGGGTAAAGTTTTCTGGGTCCCCAAGCAGTTGTGGGGAGAAAAGGGATAGGTACAGTAGTGTTATTATTATAAGGGCTGCCCCTAGCAGGTCTTTAGTTGAAAAGTATGGGTGGAACGGAATTTTATCTGAGTTTGAGTTTACCCCTGTTGGGTTGTTTGATCCCGTTTCGTGTAGGAATAGTATGTGTAGGATTGCAGTGGCTGAGATGATGAATGGCAGTAGGAAGTGGAAAGTGAAAAATCGTGTTAGTGTTGCGTTATCTACGGCGAACCCGCCTCAAATTCACTCTACTAGGGTGTTTCCTATATATGGAACTGCTGATAGTAGGTTTGTGATTACGGTAGCCCCTCAGAATGATATCTGTCCCCATGGCAGGACATAGCCCACGAACGCGGTTGCTATTACTAGGAATAGTAGGGCCACGCCGATGTTTCAGGTCTCTTTGTATAAGTATGAGCCGTAGTATAGGCCTCGCCCGATGTGTATATAAAGGCAGATAAAAAATATGGAGGCGCCGTTGGCGTGGATGTTTCGGATTAGTCAGCCGTGTTGTACGTCACGACAGATGTGGGCGATTGATGAGAATGCTGTGGAGGTGTCTGCGGTGTAGTGCATGGCCAAGAATAGGCCGGTGGAGATTTGGATTAGTAGGCACAGCCCTAACAAGGACCCAAAGTTTCATCAAGCGGAGATGTTTGATGGTGTGGGGAGGTCAATAAATGAGTTGTTTATTATTTTGATTATTGGGTGTGTTTTTCGGATTGGGGTCATTATTGGTTTTTATAGTTGAATAACAACGGTGGTTTTTCGTATCACAGGTTTTGGCATGGCCAAATGAAAATTATGTCGTACTTTGTTTTTTTTACTGTGTTGTGTATGGTGTTGGGGTTTATTGGTGTAGCGTCAAATCCTTCTCCTGTTTTTGGGGCGATGGGACTTGTAGTGTCTGCGTTGGGTGGTAGTGTGGTGTTAGTTATTTTTGGTGGGTCCTTTATTGCATTGGTGTTATTTTTAATTTATTTAGGTGGGATATTGGTAGTCTTTGCTTATTCTGTGGCACTTTCAGCAGACCAATATCCTGAGGTGTGGTTGGATTACTCTGTTTTGTATTATGTGTTTGGGTATTTTATATTAGTTTTGTTTTTAGTTTGGTACTTTGGAGGGTTGTCTATTGATGGGTGTGGGGCGTCTGGTGGGGACGATTTTGGTTTTGAGGGTACTCGGACTGATTTTAGTGGTGTTGCATTGATATATTCTTTGGGCGGGCCGTTATTATTGTTGTGTGGGGGGAGTTTAATGGTGGCCCTGTTTGTTGTCCTTGAGTTAACTCGAGGGTCGAGTTTTGGGGGGCTACGTGCGGTTTAGTAGTATGTGGTAATTGCGGCGGCTAGAGTGGCAATAAGTATGACTAGGTATGTTTTGATGTGTCCGGTGTGTGATTTGGACAGTTTTTTAGCTAGGGCGGTGTTAATTAATATGGCTGTTTTTGGGGCGATGGCCTCATATCAGATAAGGTCATTTAAGTGCATAGCGGTGTTTTGTCCGAATTGTATGTTGTATTTTGGTTGGGCTCGGTGTGCAAGGGTGTTAAAGAACCCCAGTTGTGTTGAGGATGTACTTGGTGTACTTTGTTTTGGTTTTAATAGGTTGGATGTTTGTATGGTGATATCTATAGCACATAGCAGGCCTACTAGCGTGATAATTGTGGCGGCTAGTTTTGTAATTGGGCCCATTGTTATTGTTTGGGGTGGGGTTGGTAGTATTGTTGTGGCCACAAATAGGCCAGATATAATACTTCCTATGGCGAGTCGTACTAGGGGTCGAGTCTGGCTTGGGTTTGTTTCTGCTGGGGTTGTAGTTGTGTTGTATCGAGGCTTATTTGTTTGGACATAAAAGGTTAGGCGTAGGCTGTAGGCGGCTGTAAGGGCGGTAGCAATAATAGTGGTTGATAGGGCTCAGGCGTTTAAGTGTGATGTGTTTATTGTTTCAATGATTACGTCTTTAGTGTAAAATCCAGCTAGGAAGGGGGCCCCTGTTAGGGCTAGGTTGCCGATAGTTATACAGGTTGTGGTTAGCGGTATTGTTTTTTGGGTGCTTCCTATTTTTCGGATGTCTTGTTCGTCCCCGAGATTATGAATTACTGAACCTGCGCATAGGAATAGTATGGCCTTGAAAAAGGCGTGTGTGGTGATGTGTAGGTATGTTAACTGTGGCTGGTTTAGTCCTAGTGTTAGTATTATTAGGCCGAGCTGGCTTGAGGTGGAGAAGGCAATGATCTTTTTGATATCGTTTTGTGTGAGGGCACAGAGTGCTGCAAAGGTTGTAGTTATTGCTCCTAGGCATAGGCAGAGGGTAGTTGTGGCCTGGCTGTTTTGTATTATTGGGAATAGCCGGGCCAGTAGAAAAATTCCGGCAACGACTATTGTGCTAGAGTGAAGTAGTGCTGATACTGGGGTTGGGCCTTCTATGGCTGCTGGCAGCCATGGGTGTAGCCCAAATTGGGCGGATTTTCCCATGGCTGCTAAGACTAGGCCTAGTAGTGGCAGGGTGGGGGGGGTCGTATGTGAGAATGTTTGTTGTACGTCCCATGTGTTGTAGTGTATTGCGAATCAAGCTAAAGACAGGATTAGTCCAATGTCTCCGATTCGGTTGTATATAACAGCTTGTAGGGCGGATGTGTTTGCATTGGTGCGCCCGTGCCACCACCCGATTAGTAAGAAGGATATGATGCCTACCCCTTCCCAGCCAACAAATAGTTGTAATAGGCTGTTTGCTGTTGTTATGGTTATTATGGCTAGGAGGAATAGTATTAAGTATTTTATAAATTTGTTTTTGTTCGGGTCTAGTTTTATATATCAATCTGAGAACTCCAGGATGGCCCAGGTGATAAATAGGGCTGTTGTTATAAACGTGGTAGAGTAAATATCAAATAGGAAGCTGATATTAATGTTGAAGGACGTTTGTAGTCAGGTAGCGTTGGTTATAGTTGTTTGTATTCCGTAGTTGATAAAAATATTGGTTGGAATTAGGCTTGTCAGGCAGGCAAGTTTAGTAGTTTGTGTGAAGTAGCCCGAGGCTTGTGTAATAAACATAGAGGTAATAATAGGGGCAATAAGGACTAGCAGGGTTGAAATTATGGTTGAGTAGAATAGTATGGAGGTCATGTACTTTCACTTGGAGTTGCACCAAGTAGTGTTAATGCCTAAGATTAAAGGAAGGTCTAATATCCTTTGAAAGTCTTGGGTTATAATGTGGAGTGGTCCGGAGAATTTAACTTCGGTAATTTGAATTAGCAGTTCCAATTTGTGTCGTCCCTCTCGGTATGCAAGGGGCGGGGTGCCCCTGTTGTTAAGTCCACAGCTTAGTGTTTTGATCAAACTATGCCTACTTCTGGGTGCTACAGGATTAGTTTTGGGTTTATAATTAATAGTGCCATAGGGATGAGGTGAAGGGCTATTAATAGGTGTTCTCGGGTGTTTGAGGGTGGGTGGGAGGTATTTGTTGGTGTTTTGTTTCGTTGCGTTATAATGAAGACATATAGGGAGTATAGGGCGGTTAATAGCGTCGTTAGGCCTGTTAAGATGATTGTTATGGTGGCTCAGTTTATAGCAGAAGTAATGATTATTAATTCCCCCATCAGGTTGATTGTAGGGGGTAGGGCCATGTTGGCTAAGTTTGCCATAAGTCATCATGTGGCTATAAGTGGGAGGGTGAGTTGAAGGCCCCGTGTTATTAATAAAGTTCGAGTGTGGGTTCGTTCATAGTTTGTGTTGGCTAGGCAAAATAGTATAGAAGAGGCTAATCCGTGGGCGACCATTAGAATTATTGTTCCTGAGATACTTCATGGGGTCTGAATTAGGGCTCCTGCAGTTACAAGGCCTATGTGGCTTACTGAGGAGTAGGCAATGATGGATTTTAAGTCTGTTTGACGTAGGCAAATGAGGCTGGTTATAATTATTCCCCAGAGGGCTAGAATAATGAGGGGGTAGCACATAGTTTGTGTTGTTGGGTTTAGGATTGGGGTGATTCGGATGATGCCGTATCCTCCCAGTTTAAGAAGTACGGCGGCCAGGATTATTGATCCAGCGATTGGGGCCTCAACGTGTGCTTTTGGTAGTCATAAGTGCATGGAGTATAGGGGTATTTTTACTATAAATGCTAGAAGACATGATAGTCATACTAGTGAGTTGGTTCATGTTATTAGTATTTCTGGGTGCTTTATTGACATTATTAGTGGTGTTGTGTGGTAGTTGTGGGTGTATGAATATAAAATTATTACTAATAGTGGGAGTGAGCCGGATAGTGTATAGAACAGGAAATAAGTGCCTGCGGCGAGTCGCTCTGTTTGGCTGCCCCAACGCGTGATAAGGATTAGTGTTGGGATTAGTGTTGCTTCAAATAACAGGTAGAATAGTATTAAGTTGTTTGAGGCGAATGTTAGAATTAGGGTGGTTTGTAGCAGAGCACAGGTTGATAAGAACAGGCGTTGTCGGGACTGAGGCTCTTTGGCCATGTGGCTTTGGCTTGCTACTACTATAAGTGGGAGCAATCAGGATGAAAGAATAGTCAGGGGGGTTGAGAATTGGTCGAGTGTTATCCATGTGTTGACATGTCAGATTTTTGTTAGTGTGGGGGCGTTTAATTGTCCTATTAATAGGAGTGTTGTTGTTATAGATAGGGCCGTATAAATGTGGAAGGTGTATTTAGTTGGGGCTAAAAGGGCGGTTGGGACTAGTATTACTGTTGCTATGGTTAGTTTTAGCATTTTAATAGGCTTATGGTTTTTAGGTGGTCTGTTGCGTGAGTGCGGGAGGATGCAGCTAATAGGGCCAGTCCTGCTCCTGCCTCACATGCGGACATGGTCAAGAGGGTAATTGGAAGGGTGGCAGTGGTTGACAGGTGTTGGGTTAAGGAGATAGCACTAAGTCCAATAAATAGGCTTAAAAGCAGGCCCTCGATGCATAGAAGGGCAGATACAAGATGTTTACGGTGGAGTGCTAGTCCTATAAGGCTTAGGGTAAAGATGGCTAGTATCAGTAGGTGTTGAGGTAGCATAGTTAGTGGCCCCATTATTTTGGGATGTACTAAGTCGAAATTAGTGATCTTGCTTTAGATTAGCCTCTATATTCTGCTCATTCTAGTCCTCCTTGGGATCACTCATAGACTAGGCCCAGGGCTAGTAGGGTGATAATTGTTGTAGTTCATATAAGGGTTGAATTGGGGGAGGGTAAGTTAATAGCTCACGGGGTTGGTAGGAGTAGGGCGATTTCTAGGTCAAAAAGTAGGAATAAGATAGCGACTAGAAAAAATCGCAATGAGAAAGGTAGTCGTGCTGAACCGACTGGGTCAAAGCCGCATTCGTATGGGGACAATTTTTCTGTGTCAGGGGTGGCTTGTGGTAGTCAAAAGCTAATGATGATTAGGGCGGCGGTTAGTGCGGTGGATATTAGAGTTACTATTATAATGTTTATTACTTCCTCTTAGGGTTAATTATGAGCTAAGGCTTTGTGAGTGGAAGTCACCTGTACTTTTAAATACTAAGGAAGTTATGAACCTCATCAATAGATTGAGATGTAAAGGAAGAGTCAAACAACGTCTACAAAGTGTCAGTATCATGCGGCCGCTTCGAATCCAAAGTGGTGGTCAGTGGTGAAGTGGAATTTTATTTGGCGTAGCAGGCAGACTACTAGGAAGCTAGTCCCAATGATTACATGTAGTCCGTGGAAGCCAGTGGCCACAAAAAAGGTGGTGCCATAGGCTCCGTCTGCTACTGTGAAAGAGGCCTCCAGATATTCTATAGCCTGTAGTAGTGTAAAGTAGGCCCCCAGTATGATTGTAAGCACTAGGGCCTGTATGGCCTCTTTTCGTTCTCCTCCTATGATTGAATGGTGGGCTCAGGTTACTGTAACACCTGATGCCAGTAGTACTGCGGTATTAAGTAGGGGAACTTCAAACGGGTTTAGGGGAGTAATTCCGCTTGGGGGTCAACAACCTCCAAGCTCTGGTGTAGGTGCAAGGCTTGAGTGATAGAATGCTCAAAAGAACCCGATGAAAAAGAAAACCTCTGAGGCAATGAATAAAATTATGCCATAACGAAGTCCCTGTTGAACTTGGTGGGTGTGGTGGCCTTGGTAGGTTCCTTCCCGAACAACATCTCGTCATCATTGCAGTATTGTTAATAGTATAGTGGTAAGGCCGATGGTTATTAATGTATTTGAGCCAAAGTGGAACCATATTGCGAGCCCAGAGGTTATTAATAAGGCTGCAATGGCCCCTGTTAGGGGCCATGGGCTTTGGTCTACTATGTGGAAGCTGTGGGCTTGGTGGGTCATTAAACGTTTTCTTGTAGGTAGAGACTTAATAATAGTACGAATACATATGCTTGGATCATTGCAACAGCGACTTCTAGGGCGGTTAACAATAGGAGGGTGACTGAGGTTAGCACTGATACTGATGGTATTAATGGCATTAATACAAGTGTGGCTGTTGAGATAAGTTGGATTAACAGGTGTCCTGCAGTTAGGTTTGCAGTAAGACGCACCCCCAGGGCTAGGGGTCGAATTAATAGGCTAGCTGTTTCGATAATTACTAAAATTGGAACTAGCGGGGTGGGTGTGCCCATGGGTAGTAGGTGTCCGATGGAGGCGGTGGGCTGGTTTCAAAGCCCAACAAGTACTGTAAATAGTCATATTGGTAGGGCCAGGCTTATGTTTATGGATAGTTGTGTGGTGGGGGTAAATGTGTATGGTAATAGCCCTAGCAGGTTGATTGTTAATAGGTATAACAAAATTGTTAATAGAAGCAGTGCTCAGGGGTGTCCTGTCTTACTGATTGGGGATATTAGTTGTTTTGTGGCGGTTTTTATTAGTCATAGTTTTAGTGCCCATGTGCGGCTTGGTATTAGATGTGTTTGTGAGTGAAATAGTGTTGTTGGGGCCAGTAGGGCAAGCAGGATTAATGGGACTCCTATTATCTGTGGGGTTGCGAATTGGTCGAATAGGTTTAACATCATAATCAGGATCAGCATGGGGGCTGGGTGCTTAGGGGTTTTGTAGTTGGTTGGTTGGCTATCTGGTGTTTTAACAGCTTTGGTTTTATTATAAGGAGGGTGATAAACCATACGGTTAACATAATTATAAGTCACGGAGCGGGGTTTAGTTGGGGCACGTCTTTAAGTGGTTATTGTTCCAATCTTTGGCTTAAAAGGCCAATGCTATTATGTAAAGCTTCTTAAAGATTGAAGTATCATGTTAGACCATAATTCGAAGTTGTCTAGGGTGGTGGCTTCTACTACAATGGGCATAAAGCTGTGGTTTGACCCGCAGATTTCTGAGCACTGGCCGTAAAATAGGCCTGGGGAAGCTGTAGTAAATGTTGTCTGGTTTAGTCGCCCAGGGATTGCATCGGTTTTAATGCCTAGTGAGGGGACGGCTCAAGAGTGAAGGACGTCTTCGGCTGAAATTAACATGCGGATCGGGGACTCTACGGGTACAACTATTCGGTGGTCTGTCTCTAGTAGTCGAATGGCCCCTGATCACAGGTCTGTTGTTGGGGTCATATAGGAGTCAAATGTTAGGTTTTCATAGTCTGTGTATTCGTAGCTTCAATATCATTGGTGTCCAAGGGCCTTAATTGTTAGGTGTGGGTTGTTAATCTCATCTATTAGGTACAGGATTCGTAAGGACGGCAGTGCAATTATGATTAGAATGATAGACGGCAGGACTGTTCAGATTATTTCAACTGCTTGGGCATCTATTGTGTTAGTGTGCGTTAGTGTGGTTGTTATTATAAGAGAGATAATATATAGGACGAAGGCGCTGATAAGGAATACGATTATAAGTGCGTGGTCGTGGAAGTGGAGGAGCTCTTCTATGATGGGGGATGCTGCGTCTTGGAATCCTAGTTGGGCAGGTTGTGCCATTGAGTCTCACAGGGGTTAGACTGTAATTTAGCCCTGACAGTGCTATGTAATAATTTACTAGAGGCTCGTGTTTGATAAGAGAGGGGTACGCAGTGGGCGTACGTTTAGCTTGAAACTAAAAGGTGGGGGTTCGAGTCCCTCGTCTCTTGGCAGGTTAAGATTGGACAAAGGCTGGTTCTTCATACGTGTGGTATGGGGGCGGGCAGCCGTGGAGTCACTCTAGGTTGACGTGTGTTAGTTCTGTGTTATTTGGGGTCCGTTTGGCAGAAAATGCCTCTCAGATAATATATATTATTATGATGACGGCAACAAGTGATGTTAGTGATCCAATTGATGAGACAGTGTTCCATAGTGTGTAGGCGTCTGGGTAGTCTGAGTACCGTCGTGGCATTCCAGCAAGACCTAAAAAGTGTTGGGGGAAGAATGTTATGTTTACGCCAATAAATATAACCCCGAATTGGGCTTTTGTTAAAGTGCTATGTAATGAGAAGCCAGTAAATAGTGGAAATCAGTGTACGAATCCGCCTATAATTGCAAATACTGCTCCTATAGATAAGACGTAGTGGAAGTGTGCGACTACGTAGTATGTGTCATGTAATACAATATCCAGGGATGAGTTTGCTAAGACGATCCCGGTTAGTCCGCCCACGGTAAACAGGAAGATAAAGCCAAGAGCCCACAGCAAGGCTGCGTCTCATTTGATTAGTCCGCCATGAAGGGTTGCTAACCAGCTGAATACTTTTACCCCAGTTGGGATTGCAATAATTATTGTGGCAGAGGTAAAGTATGCGCGGGTGTCTACATCCATGCCAACTGTGAATATATGGTGGGCTCAGACGATAAAACCAAGGAATCCGATAGAGACCATGGCCCACACCATGCCCATGTAGCCAAAGGGCTCTTTTTTACCAGCGTAGTATGCTACGATGTGGGAGATCATACCAAATCCGGGTAAAATTAAGATGTAAACTTCTGGGTGCCCAAAAAATCAGAACAGGTGTTGGTATAGCACGGGGTCTCCTCCGCCTGCCGGGTCAAAGAAGGTGGTGTTTAGGTTTCGGTCTGTTAATAGTATTGTGATGCCGGCAGCTAGTACTGGCAGAGACAGTAGAAGAAGTACTGCGGTGATAAGTACAGATCATACGAAGAGGGGGGTGTTGTATTGAGTTATTGCTGGGGCTTTTATATTAATGCAGGTGGTAATAAAGTTAATAGCCCCCAGGATGGAAGAAACCCCTGCTAGGTGCAGGGAAAAAATTGTCAGGTCTACGGATGCTCCTGCATGGGCCAGGTTGGCAGCTAGTGGTGGGTAGACGGTTCAGCCAGTTCCTGCCCCGGCTTCAACTCCGGAAGAGGCCAGTAAAAGGAGTAGTGAGGGGGGCAGGAGTCAAAAGCTTATGTTGTTTATTCGTGGAAAAGCCATGTCTGGGGCCCCAATTATTAGTGGAACCAGCCAGTTTCCGAAGCCCCCGATCATTACGGGTATTACCATGAAGAAGATTATTACAAAAGCATGGGCGGTTACAACCACATTATAGATTTGGTCGTCCCCAAGAAGGGTTCCAGGCTGGCTAAGCTCAGCTCGAATTAGCAAGCTTAGGCCAGTGCCGGCTATTCCGGCCCAGGCGCCAAAAAGTAGATACAGGGTGCCGATGTCTTTGTGGTTTGTCGAAAAAAATCAACGATTGATGGTCACAGGTAGGATGGCCGAGGGCAAGGCGGTGAGCTGTAGTCTCACAGACAGAGGTTTGAGTCCTTTTCGTACCAAGCTCCGTAGCGTAGAACGCAACAAAATGCAAGTTTGGAGACGCACCCAAAAAGGTGCCGGGGCTTCTCCCGTTTTTCTATAACGGGAGAAGGTAGATTGAAGCCCGCTGGATAGGGTGTTTAGTTGTTAACTAAAGTTTTATGGGATCAAAGCCCGTCGGTCTAGGGAGGTCTTAGCTTAATTAAAGTGTCTGAGTTGCATTCAGGAGATGTATATTAGTGTTTTACAGGCCTTCAGGGAATAAGATGTGTTTCTTGTTTGGGGCTTTGAAGGCCCCTGGTTTAAATAGTTAACCTAAGTCCCTGGGGGTGGGGCGGGGTTTATATGTTGTATAGTAGTGGTGTGATTGGTAGAAGGAGGGCTGTTGTAGTAGTTGCCGTGGTTATTAGGTGTGTGTGGTTGTTTTTGAATCGTCATGTGTTTTTTGTTGTGGTTGTGGTGGGCGGGTTTGTTAGTGTAGTGAAATAGGCTAGGCGGGTATAAAAGAATAGGCTTGGTAGGCTTATTAGGGCTAATGTTGTGGCTAGTGGGGTTAGCTGGTGTAGTGTTAGTTCTTTGATAATTAGCAGTTTTGGCATGAACCCTGTTAGGGGGGGAAGGCCCCCTAGTGATATTAGTGTTAGTATTATTATGGTTAAAAGTGTAGAGGAGTTAGACCAGGTGGTAGTAAGGTCTGTGATGTTTTTTGTTGATGCTGTTAATATAGAGGTAAATATTGCTGTGGTTGCGGCTAAATAGATAATTATGGTTAGTGTTGTAAGGCTGTGGCCCATAGTTAGGGCAATTGTTAATCATCCCATATGGGCGATTGAGGAGAAGGCCATGATTTTTCGGAGTTGTGTCTGATTTAGGCCTGACCACCCCCCAATTATTGTGGATAGGAGTCCCAGCACTAGGACCAGGTTTAGTGATAGGTGGTTGTGTATTATATAAAGTAGGGCTAGGGGGGCAAGTTTTTGTCATGTTGATATGATTAGGGCGGTTATTATTGTAGACCCCTGCAGGACCTCTGGGTATCAGAAGTGTGTTGGTGCCAAGCCTAGTTTTATTGCGATGGCTACTGTTAAAATTAGTGCAGTTGAGTTGTGCGTTGGCTGTATAATTGTTCATTGTCCGGTCTGTCAGGTGTTGATCAGGCTGGCCAGGAGGATTAGGGCAGCGGCTGCAGCTTGTGTTAGGAAATATTTTGTGGCGGCTTCTGTTGCTCGTGGGTGGTGTTGTTTAGTAATGTGTGGTAGTATGGCTAGTGTATTGATTTCTAGTCCAAGTCATGCAAGTAGTCAGTGGTGGCTTGATGTGGTGATGATGGTGCCTGTCGCTAGGCTTGAGATTAGGATTGTTTGTGTTATTGGGCTTATTAGTATAGGAAGGGTTGTGTACCAACATTGTCGGGGTATGGGCCCGAAAGCTTTATTAGCTGACTTTACTAGTAGGTAGTATAATTGGAAGTACACGAAGTTTTGGGCTTCGTAGTGCAGGTTCGTAGCCTGTCTTTCTAAGGAAGTGGGAGGGGCGAGTCTCCATATCATACTCTATCAAAGTAGTCCTTAATGTTTCGGGCACACTGCCAAAGTTTGGGTTATGTTAGTGGGGGGGTGCCTGATATTGAAATGGGTGTGGCAATGTATCAGACGCAAAGGGCTAGGGTTAGTGGTAGGAAGTTTTTTCAAAGTAGGTGCATTAGTTGGTCATATCGAAATCGTGGATATGATGCGCGGATTCACAGGAAGCCCAGTGTTAACATGCAGGTTTTAATCATAATATTTATTGAAAATAGTTCTGGGGTGTTGGGGCAGTTTGGGCCTAGGAATAGGATACATGAGAGGGTGTTTATTATTAAGATGTTTGCGTATTCTGCTAGGAAGAATAGTGCGAATGGGCCGGCTGCGTATTCAACATTAAATCCTGAGACAAGCTCTGACTCGCCTTCGGTTAGGTCGAATGGGGCCCGGTTTGTTTCTGCAATTGTTGAGATGTATCATATTATTATTAGTGGTCATACACATGTTGCTAATCACGTGTTTTTTTGTGTTGTTAGCAGGGTTTGTATTGAAAATCCCCCCGTGAATATTATGGTTGATAGTACAATGATTCCTATTGTTACCTCATAAGAGATAGTTTGTGCGACTGCCCGTAGGGCGCCAACGAGGGCGTATTTTGAGTTTGTTGCTCACCCAGATCATAGAATTGAGTATACAGCAAGGCTTGAGATAGCCAGTAGTATTAATAGGCCTAAATTAGCGTCCATGATGGGGTTTGGTATTGGAATGGGGGCTCAAATTGTTAGTGACAGTAGTAGTGCTAGTATTGGTATGGCTAAAAATAGTGTTGGTGTTGATGCCGTTGGTCGGATGGGTTCTTTGGTGAAAAGTTTTAGTCCGTCTGCAATTGGTTGTAGTAGGCCGTAGGGCCCTACAATGTTTGGGCCCTTGCGTAGTTGTATGTAGCCTAGGGTTTTTCGTTCTAATAGGGTTAGGAAGGCAACTGCTAGTAGGATTGGGATGATGAGTGTTAGTGGGTTAACTACTAGGGTTATTGTGGTTTTAATTATTAGGGAGAAGATTTGAGCTTCTGTTGTAAGGGCTTAGGCCTTTTGCATAATTACCTGGCTCTGCCACCCTAAAGCGTGGCCCTGGTCTTAGGCCGCTGGTTTTGATAAATGGGCTCTTTAGTGTGGGTAAGAGCTTGGTATTAGCACGTGGGGGTCCTATTGGTGCTTCTCCCTGGGTCCTTTCGTACTGAAGGGAGAAAAACATAGATAGAAACCGACCTGGATTTCTCCGGTCTGAACTCAGATCACGTAGGACTAGTTAATCGTTGAACAAACGAACCCTTGGTAGTGGCTGCACCACCAGGATGTCCTGATCCAACATCGAGGTCGTAAACCCTCTTGGCGATAGGGGCTCTAAAAGAGGATGGCGCTGTTATCCCTGGGGTAACTTGGTTCGTTGATCTGTGTTACAGGGTCAATTTTATGGTGGTCTCATTGGCTTGTGGGTCTTTGATAGATTTTTGGTCTGTGGTCTTGGAAGTTTTGTTTATTTCCGAAGTCGCCCCAACTAAAAACAAGGCTAAGGGGGGGGGGTAGAGGCCCCGTGGTTATTAGTTTTTGTTTTAAGCTCCACAGGGTCTTTTCGTCTTATGTTTACATCCTAGCTTTTTAACTAGGGGATCAAGTTCATTGATCTGCTTTAGGAGACAGTTGGGCCCTCATTTAGCCGTTCATACTAGTCATTATTTAAGTGACAAGTGATTACGCTACCTTTGCACGGTTAGAATACCGCGGCCGTTTAAAAGATCACTGGGCAGGCAGCACCTTTAATACTTGTGTGGCTAAAGGCTATGTTTTTGGTAAACAGTTGGGGCCCTAAGTGGCTGAGTTCCTTTTGTGGCGTTTAATCTGTCTGTGCTGCACTCCTGTGTTGGGTTAACAGGGGGTTATATTATATGGTTAAAAAGTGTGTTAAATTTTTCCATTTGTGGTCTGTTATTTACTGGTAGTTTATCTATTTCCAGTTTATGGGGGTGCATGTAGAGAGCGGGGCTCTTATTACTAATTTTAACAGTGGTGTCTCTATTGTGGTAGAGTAGCTCAGTTAAGTGGTCTAGGGGTTCTTGGTTTGTTTAGTATCTTTAAGATTGTGTGCTGTGACGCGTTTAGTTTTTGGTGGCTGCTTTAAGGCCAACTGGTGTGTTTTATTTGGTGTTTTCCTCTAGGATTGGTTGTTTTCAATTACAATAAGGCTGTACCCTTATTGTATATAGTATAGGAGTGACAGTGGTAAATATGCTTGTATTTAGGTTCAGGCGTCCTATAGTTGAACTAGAATTCTTTTATTGAGCAACCAGCTATCACCAGGCTCGATAGGCGTGTCACCTCTACCTAGCAGTCTCTCCAGCCTTTTGCCACAGGGACGGGTGTACTCAAAAAGTTGCTGTTAGGTAGCTCGTCTGGGTTCGGGTGAGCAGGTTTTAGTGCGCTTTATCTGTATTTGCTTATTAAACCATGATGCAAAAGGTACAAGGTCAGATCTTTGCTTTGTTGGTGCTTGGGGTTTTTCATAGTTCTTTCATTGTTCCCTTGCGGTACTATATGCTATTGCGTCAAGTGGGTGTTTTCTATCGCCTAAAAATATACTGGTACTGGGTTAAATGGTTTGGTTTATAGTGGGGCTTGAGGTTTTGAACTGTTTGTTGAGCTGTGGAGTTTGGGCTCAAGCGGGTTTTTGTTTAAACGTTTTTCAATTGTAAGTTGAATGCTTTATATAAGTGTAAGCTACCTCTTGATTTAGTGGCCAAGTGCACTTTCCAGTACACTTACCTTGTTACGACTTGCCTCATCTGTTGGTGTTTTGTTTTTTATAAAGTGTGGTTTATTAGTTCTTGAGGAGGGTGACGGGCGGTGTGTACGTGTCCCATGGCAGGCTTCAAACAGGCTTATCTTGCTTGTTTTACTGCTAAATCCACCTTCTGGTGAAGGTTTCATGTCACTTGTGGTGTTTTCTAGTGTAGAAAATGTAGCTCATCTCTGCCCCCTTATATGCTACACCTTGACCTGACGTGTTAAATGTTATCTATCTTACTTACGGCAGTTCTTTCATAAGGTAGGTTTGCGACGGCGGTATATAGGCTGGGTAAAGGCAAAAGGGGGTAAGGTTTGGCGTGGAGTATCGATTATAGGACAAGCTCCTCTAGGTTGGTTTGGGGCACCGTCAAGTCCTTAGAGTTTTAAGTTTTTCACTTGTAATTCTCTGGCGAGTTGCTAGTGTAAGGTGCAAGTTTGGTTTATGGCCAAGCATAATAGGGTATCTAATCCTAGTTTGGGCCTTGGCTTTCGTGAGTCGATGGGGCTTAATTAATTGTGGGAGGGGTGGAGTTGTTTTTGCATTGGTTAGTATTTTACAACGTAGGTGCAGCTCAGCCTTCTTTTATTAAGTTTTAGGGGTCTAGTCACTTTTTACGCCGAGTATTATTATTTTGGGGCTTTCGTATAACCGCGGTGGCTGGCACGAAATTTACCGCCCCGTCTGGTTTAACTGTGGCTAAGTCAAGCTTTATGGCTTATACATTAATGTTTATCACTGCTGGGCCCCGTGTGGGTGTGGCGGTGCTAGGTGTCTGGGGCTAAATAGTGTGGTGTGCCTGATACCTGCTCCTGGCCTAGTGGGTAGGCACTGTGTGGGGGTTTGCACAGGGGTGTGGAGGCTTGCATGTGTAATTCGAGTTAAAAATAATAATAAGTTTAGGACCAAAACGGTGTGTTTCCGGGAAATTACTAGGATCCATAACGGCAACTTCAGGGCCGTGCTTTAGTATTATTTAAGCTACAGTAACGGAGTTGCCGTTGTGTGGTTTAGTGTGTGTAATATATATATATATATATATATATATATATATACATTTTGGGGTTTTATTTTGTGTGTGGGGAGCTGCGATTTTTGTTCTTGTGGTATTATGGCAAGTCTTGGATCGCAACTAAGAAAAAATTTTTGCAATTAAATCTCGTTTTAGGGGTTTGGCGAGAAGCACTTTAATTGCAGGGAAAAATTCTTAGTGGGGGGTAAGGGGGGTTTGCCGGAGGTAGCCGTGTGAGTATGGGCGTGTTCGGGGCGTGGGTGTGTGTGGGTGTATGTGGGTGTATGGGGGGCGTGTGTGTGTGTGTGTGTGTGTGTGTGTGTGTGGGTGGGTATGGGTATGGGTATGGGTATGGGTATGGGTGTGGGTATGGGTATGGGTATGGGTGTGGGTATGGGTGTAGGTGTAGG
>NW_026612462.1:0-17469 GCF_029931775.1 Euleptes europaea | reverse complement strand
CATGAATAATTTACCCCTGGGTGGGCTTGTGGGATCGTGGGCCATCTTGCACCGTAGGTTCAGCAGAGTTGTTAGTTGACAGCCACTGGAAATGAGGTTGTGATATACCACCCTAAAAATAAAAATACCAGCCGCATGACAGCACAGGGATGCTATGAGTATGAGGAGACGTGTAACTAATCCTAGCAACCAAAGGCCTCTTAAAAGGCACGAGTGATACGTCAGCGATTAATGGACTTGACCTCACAGAACCAGAGGCCTTGGAAAGGGCACTGTGTGTTAGTCTACATTTCATGGACTACGAGACTGGGCACCTGGTGTGCGAATACAAGGATTGATGATCTCTCGGGATATGTCCGGTAAAGAATCAATATGTCTTAAATACATGGATTTATTAATCCACGCTTATTTGATGATATGTACTATGTAAAATCAATGATAGGATGTACTGGGACAATATTCATGGGGCAGATAGATGTATGTTGATTATACATAGTATGTATTATGTAAAATTAATAATAATATGTACTGGGACAATATTCATGGGGCAAATAAATGTATGTTGATTATACATAGTATGTAAAGGGGGACCCCCCATAACCCTAGACACTAATGGAGGTCCTGGAGTTTATAAGGTTGTTAAATGGCCATATAGGCTCCACCCCCGTGTGGGGGTGAAGCCTATTTGGGTGGGGTGGTCTCAGAAAATAGTTTAAGTGAAAACACTAGTTTTGGGGACTAGAGTTAAGAGTTGAGTCTTTTTTTTGATATACTGCGGGCGGAGGCCTTGGAGTTTATAAGGTTGTTAAGTGGCCATATAGGCTCCACCCCCGTGTGGGGGTGAAGCCTATTTGGGTGGGGTGGTCTCAGAAAATAGTTTAAGTGAAAACACTAGTTTTGGGGACTAGAGTTAAGAGTTGAGTCTTTTTTTGATATACTGCGGGCGGAGGCCTTGGAGTTTATAAGGTTGTTAAGTGGCCATATAGGCTCCACCCCCGTGTGGGGGTGAAGCCTATTTGGGTGGGGTGGTCTTAGAAAATAGTTTAAGTGAAAACACTAGTTTTGGGGACTAGAGTTAAGAGTTGAGTCTTTTTTTTGATATACTGCGGGCGGAGGCCTTGGAGTTTATAAGGTTGTTAAGTGGCCATATAGGCTCCACCCCCGTGTGGGGGTGAAGCCTATTTGGGTGGGGTGGTCTTAGAAAATAGTTTAAGTGAAAACACTAGTTTTGGGGACTAGAGTTAAGAGTTGAGTCTTTTTTTTGATATACTGCGGGCGGAGGCCTTGGAGTTTATAAGGTTGTTAAGTGGCCATATAGGCTCCACCCCCGTGTGGGGGTGAAGCCTATTTGGGTGGGGTGGTCTCAGAAAATAGTTTAAGTGAAAACACTAGTTTTGGGGACTAGAGTTAAGAGTTGAGTCTTTTTTGTATGTGGGGGTGTGAGTAGTGCCCCAGGGTTGTAATGCGTTCCAATCTTTGACTTACAAGGTCAGTGCTTTAAGTGTGGTTTAAGCTACAAGGGCTGGTGGGGTTATCAGTTTATTAGTTTATTCTCTAGTTTATTGATTGTGGGGCTTAATAGTAGGATTGTTGTGAAGTATAGGACGGAAGCTAGTTGTCCGATTATGATAAATGGGTCTTCGACTGGTTGTCCTCCGATTCAGGTTAGGATAGCGATAGTGGCGATTATGGTTCAAAATGTTAGTTGTGATAGTGGTCGGAATGTGCTTGTTCGTTGTTTTGAGTTGTGTGTAAGTGGGATTAGCAGTAGGATTATAATGGATATTATTAGGGCAAGTACTCCTCCAAGTTTGTTTGGGATGGAACGTAGGATGGCGTAGGCGAATAGGAAGTACCATTCTGGTTTGATGTGTGGTGGGGTTATTAGGGGGTTTGCTGGGGTAAAGTTTTCTGGGTCCCCAAGCAGTTGTGGGGAGAAAAGGGATAGGTACAGTAGTGTTATTATTATAAGGGCTGCCCCTAGCAGGTCTTTAGTTGAAAAGTATGGGTGGAACGGAATTTTATCTGAGTTTGAGTTTACCCCTGTTGGGTTGTTTGATCCCGTTTCGTGTAGGAATAGTATGTGTAGGATTGCAGTGGCTGAGATGATGAATGGCAGTAGGAAGTGGAAAGTGAAAAATCGTGTTAGTGTTGCGTTATCTACGGCGAACCCGCCTCAAATTCACTCTACTAGGGTGTTTCCTATATATGGAACTGCTGATAGTAGGTTTGTGATTACGGTAGCCCCTCAGAATGATATCTGTCCCCATGGCAGGACATAGCCCACGAACGCGGTTGCTATTACTAGGAATAGTAGGGCCACGCCGATGTTTCAGGTCTCTTTGTATAAGTATGAGCCGTAGTATAGGCCTCGCCCGATGTGTATATAAAGGCAGATAAAAAATATGGAGGCGCCGTTGGCGTGGATGTTTCGGATTAGTCAGCCGTGTTGTACGTCACGACAGATGTGGGCGATTGATGAGAATGCTGTGGAGGTGTCTGCGGTGTAGTGCATGGCCAAGAATAGGCCGGTGGAGATTTGGATTAGTAGGCACAGCCCTAACAAGGACCCAAAGTTTCATCAAGCGGAGATGTTTGATGGTGTGGGGAGGTCAATAAATGAGTTGTTTATTATTTTGATTATTGGGTGTGTTTTTCGGATTGGGGTCATTATTGGTTTTTATAGTTGAATAACAACGGTGGTTTTTCGTATCACAGGTTTTGGCATGGCCAAATGAAAATTATGTCGTACTTTGTTTTTTTTACTGTGTTGTGTATGGTGTTGGGGTTTATTGGTGTAGCGTCAAATCCTTCTCCTGTTTTTGGGGCGATGGGACTTGTAGTGTCTGCGTTGGGTGGTAGTGTGGTGTTAGTTATTTTTGGTGGGTCCTTTATTGCATTGGTGTTATTTTTAATTTATTTAGGTGGGATATTGGTAGTCTTTGCTTATTCTGTGGCACTTTCAGCAGACCAATATCCTGAGGTGTGGTTGGATTACTCTGTTTTGTATTATGTGTTTGGGTATTTTATATTAGTTTTGTTTTTAGTTTGGTACTTTGGAGGGTTGTCTATTGATGGGTGTGGGGCGTCTGGTGGGGACGATTTTGGTTTTGAGGGTACTCGGACTGATTTTAGTGGTGTTGCATTGATATATTCTTTGGGCGGGCCGTTATTATTGTTGTGTGGGGGGAGTTTAATGGTGGCCCTGTTTGTTGTCCTTGAGTTAACTCGAGGGTCGAGTTTTGGGGGGCTACGTGCGGTTTAGTAGTATGTGGTAATTGCGGCGGCTAGAGTGGCAATAAGTATGACTAGGTATGTTTTGATGTGTCCGGTGTGTGATTTGGACAGTTTTTTAGCTAGGGCGGTGTTAATTAATATGGCTGTTTTTGGGGCGATGGCCTCATATCAGATAAGGTCATTTAAGTGCATAGCGGTGTTTTGTCCGAATTGTATGTTGTATTTTGGTTGGGCTCGGTGTGCAAGGGTGTTAAAGAACCCCAGTTGTGTTGAGGATGTACTTGGTGTACTTTGTTTTGGTTTTAATAGGTTGGATGTTTGTATGGTGATATCTATAGCACATAGCAGGCCTACTAGCGTGATAATTGTGGCGGCTAGTTTTGTAATTGGGCCCATTGTTATTGTTTGGGGTGGGGTTGGTAGTATTGTTGTGGCCACAAATAGGCCAGATATAATACTTCCTATGGCGAGTCGTACTAGGGGTCGAGTCTGGCTTGGGTTTGTTTCTGCTGGGGTTGTAGTTGTGTTGTATCGAGGCTTATTTGTTTGGACATAAAAGGTTAGGCGTAGGCTGTAGGCGGCTGTAAGGGCGGTAGCAATAATAGTGGTTGATAGGGCTCAGGCGTTTAAGTGTGATGTGTTTATTGTTTCAATGATTACGTCTTTAGTGTAAAATCCAGCTAGGAAGGGGGCCCCTGTTAGGGCTAGGTTGCCGATAGTTATACAGGTTGTGGTTAGCGGTATTGTTTTTTGGGTGCTTCCTATTTTTCGGATGTCTTGTTCGTCCCCGAGATTATGAATTACTGAACCTGCGCATAGGAATAGTATGGCCTTGAAAAAGGCGTGTGTGGTGATGTGTAGGTATGTTAACTGTGGCTGGTTTAGTCCTAGTGTTAGTATTATTAGGCCGAGCTGGCTTGAGGTGGAGAAGGCAATGATCTTTTTGATATCGTTTTGTGTGAGGGCACAGAGTGCTGCAAAGGTTGTAGTTATTGCTCCTAGGCATAGGCAGAGGGTAGTTGTGGCCTGGCTGTTTTGTATTATTGGGAATAGCCGGGCCAGTAGAAAAATTCCGGCAACGACTATTGTGCTAGAGTGAAGTAGTGCTGATACTGGGGTTGGGCCTTCTATGGCTGCTGGCAGCCATGGGTGTAGCCCAAATTGGGCGGATTTTCCCATGGCTGCTAAGACTAGGCCTAGTAGTGGCAGGGTGGGGGGGGTCGTATGTGAGAATGTTTGTTGTACGTCCCATGTGTTGTAGTGTATTGCGAATCAAGCTAAAGACAGGATTAGTCCAATGTCTCCGATTCGGTTGTATATAACAGCTTGTAGGGCGGATGTGTTTGCATTGGTGCGCCCGTGCCACCACCCGATTAGTAAGAAGGATATGATGCCTACCCCTTCCCAGCCAACAAATAGTTGTAATAGGCTGTTTGCTGTTGTTATGGTTATTATGGCTAGGAGGAATAGTATTAAGTATTTTATAAATTTGTTTTTGTTCGGGTCTAGTTTTATATATCAATCTGAGAACTCCAGGATGGCCCAGGTGATAAATAGGGCTGTTGTTATAAACGTGGTAGAGTAAATATCAAATAGGAAGCTGATATTAATGTTGAAGGACGTTTGTAGTCAGGTAGCGTTGGTTATAGTTGTTTGTATTCCGTAGTTGATAAAAATATTGGTTGGAATTAGGCTTGTCAGGCAGGCAAGTTTAGTAGTTTGTGTGAAGTAGCCCGAGGCTTGTGTAATAAACATAGAGGTAATAATAGGGGCAATAAGGATTAGCAGGGTTGAAATTATGGTTGAGTAGAATAGTATGGAGGTCATGTACTTTCACTTGGAGTTGCACCAAGTAGTGTTAATGCCTAAGATTAAAGGAAGGTCTAATATCCTTTGAAAGTCTTGGGTTATAATGTGGAGTGGTCCGGAGAATTTAACTTCGGTAATTTGAATTAGCAGTTCCAATTTGTGTCGTCCCTCTCGGTATGCAAGGGGCGGGGTGCCCCTGTTGTTAAGTCCACAGCTTAGTGTTTTGATCAAACTATGCCTACTTCTGGGTGCTACAGGATTAGTTTTGGGTTTATAATTAATAGTGCCATAGGGATGAGGTGAAGGGCTATTAATAGGTGTTCTCGGGTGTTTGAGGGTGGGTGGGAGGTATTTGTTGGTGTTTTGTTTCGTTGCGTTATAATGAAGACATATAGGGAGTATAGGGCGGTTAATAGCGTCGTTAGGCCTGTTAAGATGATTGTTATGGTGGCTCAGTTTATAGCAGAAGTAATGATTATTAATTCCCCCATCAGGTTGATTGTAGGGGGTAGGGCCATGTTGGCTAAGTTTGCCATAAGTCATCATGTGGCTATAAGTGGGAGGGTGAGTTGAAGGCCCCGTGTTATTAATAAAGTTCGAGTGTGGGTTCGTTCATAGTTTGTGTTGGCTAGGCAAAATAGTATAGAAGAGGCTAATCCGTGGGCGACCATTAGAATTATTGTTCCTGAGATACTTCATGGGGTCTGAATTAGGGCTCCTGCAGTTACAAGGCCTATGTGGCTTACTGAGGAGTAGGCAATGATGGATTTTAAGTCTGTTTGACGTAGGCAAATGAGGCTGGTTATAATTATTCCCCAGAGGGCTAGAATAATGAGGGGGTAGCACATAGTTTGTGTTGTTGGGTTTAGGATTGGGGTGATTCGGATGATGCCGTATCCTCCCAGTTTAAGAAGTACGGCGGCCAGGATTATTGATCCAGCGATTGGGGCCTCAACGTGTGCTTTTGGTAGTCATAAGTGCATGGAGTATAGGGGTATTTTTACTATAAATGCTAGAAGACATGATAGTCATACTAGTGAGTTGGTTCATGTTATTAGTATTTCTGGGTGCTTTATTGACATTATTAGTGGTGTTGTGTGGTAGTTGTGGGTGTATGAATATAAAATTATTACTAATAGTGGGAGTGAGCCGGATAGTGTATAGAACAGGAAATAAGTGCCTGCGGCGAGTCGCTCTGTTTGGCTGCCCCAACGCGTGATAAGGATTAGTGTTGGGATTAGTGTTGCTTCAAATAACAGGTAGAATAGTATTAAGTTGTTTGAGGCGAATGTTAGAATTAGGGTGGTTTGTAGCAGAGCACAGGTTGATAAGAACAGGCGTTGTCGGGACTGAGGCTCTTTGGCCATGTGGCTTTGGCTTGCTACTACTATAAGTGGGAGCAATCAGGATGAAAGAATAGTCAGGGGGGTTGAGAATTGGTCGAGTGTTATCCATGTGTTGACATGTCAGATTTTTGTTAGTGTGGGGGCGTTTAATTGTCCTATTAATAGGAGTGTTGTTGTTATAGATAGGGCCGTATAAATGTGGAAGGTGTATTTAGTTGGGGCTAAAAGGGCGGTTGGGACTAGTATTACTGTTGCTATGGTTAGTTTTAGCATTTTAATAGGCTTATGGTTTTTAGGTGGTCTGTTGCGTGAGTGCGGGAGGATGCAGCTAATAGGGCCAGTCCTGCTCCTGCCTCACATGCGGACATGGTCAAGAGGGTAATTGGAAGGGTGGCAGTGGTTGACAGGTGTTGGGTTAAGGAGATAGCACTAAGTCCAATAAATAGGCTTAAAAGCAGGCCCTCGATGCATAGAAGGGCAGATACAAGATGTTTACGGTGGAGTGCTAGTCCTATAAGGCTTAGGGTAAAGATGGCTAGTATCAGTAGGTGTTGAGGTAGCATAGTTAGTGGCCCCATTATTTTGGGATGTACTAAGTCGAAATTAGTGATCTTGCTTTAGATTAGCCTCTATATTCTGCTCATTCTAGTCCTCCTTGGGATCACTCATAGACTAGGCCCAGGGCTAGTAGGGTGATAATTGTTGTAGTTCATATAAGGGTTGAATTGGGGGAGGGTAAGTTAATAGCTCACGGGGTTGGTAGGAGTAGGGCGATTTCTAGGTCAAAAAGTAGGAATAAGATAGCGACTAGAAAAAATCGCAATGAGAAAGGTAGTCGTGCTGAACCGACTGGGTCAAAGCCGCATTCGTATGGGGACAATTTTTCTGTGTCAGGGGTGGCTTGTGGTAGTCAAAAGCTAATGATGATTAGGGCGGCGGTTAGTGCGGTGGATATTAGAGTTACTATTATAATGTTTATTACTTCCTCTTAGGGTTAATTATGAGCTAAGGCTTTGTGAGTGGAAGTCACCTGTACTTTTAAATACTAAGGAAGTTATGAACCTCATCAATAGATTGAGATGTAAAGGAAGAGTCAAACAACGTCTACAAAGTGTCAGTATCATGCGGCCGCTTCGAATCCAAAGTGGTGGTCAGTGGTGAAGTGGAATTTTATTTGGCGTAGCAGGCAGACTACTAGGAAGCTAGTCCCAATGATTACATGTAGTCCGTGGAAGCCAGTGGCCACAAAAAAGGTGGTGCCATAGGCTCCGTCTGCTACTGTGAAAGAGGCCTCCAGATATTCTATAGCCTGTAGTAGTGTAAAGTAGGCCCCCAGTATGATTGTAAGCACTAGGGCCTGTATGGCCTCTTTTCGTTCTCCTCCTATGATTGAATGGTGGGCTCAGGTTACTGTAACACCTGATGCCAGTAGTACTGCGGTATTAAGTAGGGGAACTTCAAACGGGTTTAGGGGAGTAATTCCGCTTGGGGGTCAACAACCTCCAAGCTCTGGTGTAGGTGCAAGGCTTGAGTGATAGAATGCTCAAAAGAACCCGATGAAAAAGAAAACCTCTGAGGCAATGAATAAAATTATGCCATAACGAAGTCCCTGTTGAACTTGGTGGGTGTGGTGGCCTTGGTAGGTTCCTTCCCGAACAACATCTCGTCATCATTGCAGTATTGTTAATAGTATAGTGGTAAGGCCGATGGTTATTAATGTATTTGAGCCAAAGTGGAACCATATTGCGAGCCCAGAGGTTATTAATAAGGCTGCAATGGCCCCTGTTAGGGGCCATGGGCTTTGGTCTACTATGTGGAAGCTGTGGGCTTGGTGGGTCATTAAACGTTTTCTTGTAGGTAGAGACTTAATAATAGTACGAATACATATGCTTGGATCATTGCAACAGCGACTTCTAGGGCGGTTAACAATAGGAGGGTGACTGAGGTTAGCACTGATACTGATGGTATTAATGGCATTAATACAAGTGTGGCTGTTGAGATAAGTTGGATTAACAGGTGTCCTGCAGTTAGGTTTGCAGTAAGACGCACCCCCAGGGCTAGGGGTCGAATTAATAGGCTAGCTGTTTCGATAATTACTAAAATTGGAACTAGCGGGGTGGGTGTGCCCATGGGTAGTAGGTGTCCGATGGAGGCGGTGGGCTGGTTTCAAAGCCCAACAAGTACTGTAAATAGTCATATTGGTAGGGCCAGGCTTATGTTTATGGATAGTTGTGTGGTGGGGGTAAATGTGTATGGTAATAGCCCTAGCAGGTTGATTGTTAATAGGTATAACAAAATTGTTAATAGAAGCAGTGCTCAGGGGTGTCCTGTCTTACTGATTGGGGATATTAGTTGTTTTGTGGCGGTTTTTATTAGTCATAGTTTTAGTGCCCATGTGCGGCTTGGTATTAGATGTGTTTGTGAGTGAAATAGTGTTGTTGGGGCCAGTAGGGCAAGCAGGATTAATGGGACTCCTATTATCTGTGGGGTTGCGAATTGGTCGAATAGGTTTAACATCATAATCAGGATCAGCATGGGGGCTGGGTGCTTAGGGGTTTTGTAGTTGGTTGGTTGGCTATCTGGTGTTTTAACAGCTTTGGTTTTATTATAAGGAGGGTGATAAACCATACGGTTAACATAATTATAAGTCACGGAGCGGGGTTTAGTTGGGGCACGTCTTTAAGTGGTTATTGTTCCAATCTTTGGCTTAAAAGGCCAATGCTATTATGTAAAGCTTCTTAAAGATTGAAGTATCATGTTAGACCATAATTCGAAGTTGTCTAGGGTGGTGGCTTCTACTACAATGGGCATAAAGCTGTGGTTTGACCCGCAGATTTCTGAGCACTGGCCGTAAAATAGGCCTGGGGAAGCTGTAGTAAATGTTGTCTGGTTTAGTCGCCCAGGGATTGCATCGGTTTTAATGCCTAGTGAGGGGACGGCTCAAGAGTGAAGGACGTCTTCGGCTGAAATTAACATGCGGATCGGGGACTCTACGGGTACAACTATTCGGTGGTCTGTCTCTAGTAGTCGAATGGCCCCTGATCACAGGTCTGTTGTTGGGGTCATATAGGAGTCAAATGTTAGGTTTTCATAGTCTGTGTATTCGTAGCTTCAATATCATTGGTGTCCAAGGGCCTTAATTGTTAGGTGTGGGTTGTTAATCTCATCTATTAGGTACAGGATTCGTAAGGACGGCAGTGCAATTATGATTAGAATGATAGACGGCAGGACTGTTCAGATTATTTCAACTGCTTGGGCATCTATTGTGTTAGTGTGCGTTAGTGTGGTTGTTATTATAAGAGAGATAATATATAGGACGAAGGCGCTGATAAGGAATACGATTATAAGTGCGTGGTCGTGGAAGTGGAGGAGCTCTTCTATGATGGGGGATGCTGCGTCTTGGAATCCTAGTTGGGCAGGTTGTGCCATTGAGTCTCACAGGGGTTAGACTGTAATTTAGCCCTGACAGTGCTATGTAATAATTTACTAGAGGCTCGTGTTTGATAAGAGAGGGGTACGCAGTGGGCGTACGTTTAGCTTGAAACTAAAAGGTGGGGGTTCGAGTCCCTCGTCTCTTGGCAGGTTAAGATTGGACAAAGGCTGGTTCTTCATACGTGTGGTATGGGGGCGGGCAGCCGTGGAGTCACTCTAGGTTGACGTGTGTTAGTTCTGTGTTATTTGGGGTCCGTTTGGCAGAAAATGCCTCTCAGATAATATATATTATTATGATGACGGCAACAAGTGATGTTAGTGATCCAATTGATGAGACAGTGTTCCATAGTGTGTAGGCGTCTGGGTAGTCTGAGTACCGTCGTGGCATTCCAGCAAGACCTAAAAAGTGTTGGGGGAAGAATGTTATGTTTACGCCAATAAATATAACCCCGAATTGGGCTTTTGTTAAAGTGCTATGTAATGAGAAGCCAGTAAATAGTGGAAATCAGTGTACGAATCCGCCTATAATTGCAAATACTGCTCCTATAGATAAGACGTAGTGGAAGTGTGCGACTACGTAGTATGTGTCATGTAATACAATATCCAGGGATGAGTTTGCTAAGACGATCCCGGTTAGTCCGCCCACGGTAAACAGGAAGATAAAGCCAAGAGCCCACAGCAAGGCTGCGTCTCATTTGATTAGTCCGCCATGAAGGGTTGCTAACCAGCTGAATACTTTTACCCCAGTTGGGATTGCAATAATTATTGTGGCAGAGGTAAAGTATGCGCGGGTGTCTACATCCATGCCAACTGTGAATATATGGTGGGCTCAGACGATAAAACCAAGGAATCCGATAGAGACCATGGCCCACACCATGCCCATGTAGCCAAAGGGCTCTTTTTTACCAGCGTAGTATGCTACGATGTGGGAGATCATACCAAATCCGGGTAAAATTAAGATGTAAACTTCTGGGTGCCCAAAAAATCAGAACAGGTGTTGGTATAGCACGGGGTCTCCTCCGCCTGCCGGGTCAAAGAAGGTGGTGTTTAGGTTTCGGTCTGTTAATAGTATTGTGATGCCGGCAGCTAGTACTGGCAGAGACAGTAGAAGAAGTACTGCGGTGATAAGTACAGATCATACGAAGAGGGGGGTGTTGTATTGAGTTATTGCTGGGGCTTTTATATTAATGCAGGTGGTAATAAAGTTAATAGCCCCCAGGATGGAAGAAACCCCTGCTAGGTGCAGGGAAAAAATTGTCAGGTCTACGGATGCTCCTGCATGGGCCAGGTTGGCAGCTAGTGGTGGGTAGACGGTTCAGCCAGTTCCTGCCCCGGCTTCAACTCCGGAAGAGGCCAGTAAAAGGAGTAGTGAGGGGGGCAGGAGTCAAAAGCTTATGTTGTTTATTCGTGGAAAAGCCATGTCTGGGGCCCCAATTATTAGTGGAACCAGCCAGTTTCCGAAGCCCCCGATCATTACGGGTATTACCATGAAGAAGATTATTACAAAAGCATGGGCGGTTACAACCACATTATAGATTTGGTCGTCCCCAAGAAGGGTTCCAGGCTGGCTAAGCTCAGCTCGAATTAGCAAGCTTAGGCCAGTGCCGGCTATTCCGGCCCAGGCGCCAAAAAGTAGATACAGGGTGCCGATGTCTTTGTGGTTTGTCGAAAAAAATCAACGATTGATGGTCACAGGTAGGATGGCCGAGGGCAAGGCGGTGAGCTGTAGTCTCACAGACAGAGGTTTGAGTCCTTTTCGTACCAAGCTCCGTAGCGTAGAACGCAACAAAATGCAAGTTTGGAGACGCACCCAAAAAGGTGCCGGGGCTTCTCCCGTTTTTCTATAACGGGAGAAGGTAGATTGAAGCCCGCTGGATAGGGTGTTTAGTTGTTAACTAAAGTTTTATGGGATCAAAGCCCGTCGGTCTAGGGAGGTCTTAGCTTAATTAAAGTGTCTGAGTTGCATTCAGGAGATGTATATTAGTGTTTTACAGGCCTTCAGGGAATAAGATGTGTTTCTTGTTTGGGGCTTTGAAGGCCCCTGGTTTAAATAGTTAACCTAAGTCCCTGGGGGTGGGGCGGGGTTTATATGTTGTATAGTAGTGGTGTGATTGGTAGAAGGAGGGCTGTTGTAGTAGTTGCCGTGGTTATTAGGTGTGTGTGGTTGTTTTTGAATCGTCATGTGTTTTTTGTTGTGGTTGTGGTGGGCGGGTTTGTTAGTGTAGTGAAATAGGCTAGGCGGGTATAAAAGAATAGGCTTGGTAGGCTTATTAGGGCTAATGTTGTGGCTAGTGGGGTTAGCTGGTGTAGTGTTAGTTCTTTGATAATTAGCAGTTTTGGCATGAACCCTGTTAGGGGGGGAAGGCCCCCTAGTGATATTAGTGTTAGTATTATTATGGTTAAAAGTGTAGAGGAGTTAGACCAGGTGGTAGTAAGGTCTGTGATGTTTTTTGTTGATGCTGTTAATATAGAGGTAAATATTGCTGTGGTTGCGGCTAAATAGATAATTATGGTTAGTGTTGTAAGGCTGTGGCCCATAGTTAGGGCAATTGTTAATCATCCCATATGGGCGATTGAGGAGAAGGCCATGATTTTTCGGAGTTGTGTCTGATTTAGGCCTGACCACCCCCCAATTATTGTGGATAGGAGTCCCAGCACTAGGACCAGGTTTAGTGATAGGTGGTTGTGTATTATATAAAGTAGGGCTAGGGGGGCAAGTTTTTGTCATGTTGATATGATTAGGGCGGTTATTATTGTAGACCCCTGCAGGACCTCTGGGTATCAGAAGTGTGTTGGTGCCAAGCCTAGTTTTATTGCGATGGCTACTGTTAAAATTAGTGCAGTTGAGTTGTGCGTTGGCTGTATAATTGTTCATTGTCCGGTCTGTCAGGTGTTGATCAGGCTGGCCAGGAGGATTAGGGCAGCGGCTGCAGCTTGTGTTAGGAAATATTTTGTGGCGGCTTCTGTTGCTCGTGGGTGGTGTTGTTTAGTAATGTGTGGTAGTATGGCTAGTGTATTGATTTCTAGTCCAAGTCATGCAAGTAGTCAGTGGTGGCTTGATGTGGTGATGATGGTGCCTGTCGCTAGGCTTGAGATTAGGATTGTTTGTGTTATTGGGCTTATTAGTATAGGAAGGGTTGTGTACCAACATTGTCGGGGTATGGGCCCGAAAGCTTTATTAGCTGACTTTACTAGTAGGTAGTATAATTGGAAGTACACGAAGTTTTGGGCTTCGTAGTGCAGGTTCGTAGCCTGTCTTTCTAAGGAAGTGGGAGGGGCGAGTCTCCATATCATACTCTATCAAAGTAGTCCTTAATGTTTCGGGCACACTGCCAAAGTTTGGGTTATGTTAGTGGGGGGGTGCCTGATATTGAAATGGGTGTGGCAATGTATCAGACGCAAAGGGCTAGGGTTAGTGGTAGGAAGTTTTTTCAAAGTAGGTGCATTAGTTGGTCATATCGAAATCGTGGATATGATGCGCGGATTCACAGGAAGCCCAGTGTTAACATGCAGGTTTTAATCATAATATTTATTGAAAATAGTTCTGGGGTGTTGGGGCAGTTTGGGCCTAGGAATAGGATACATGAGAGGGTGTTTATTATTAAGATGTTTGCGTATTCTGCTAGGAAGAATAGTGCGAATGGGCCGGCTGCGTATTCAACATTAAATCCTGAGACAAGCTCTGACTCGCCTTCGGTTAGGTCGAATGGGGCCCGGTTTGTTTCTGCAATTGTTGAGATGTATCATATTATTATTAGTGGTCATACACATGTTGCTAATCACGTGTTTTTTTGTGTTGTTAGCAGGGTTTGTATTGAAAATCCCCCCGTGAATATTATGGTTGATAGTACAATGATTCCTATTGTTACCTCATAAGAGATAGTTTGTGCGACTGCCCGTAGGGCGCCAACGAGGGCGTATTTTGAGTTTGTTGCTCACCCAGATCATAGAATTGAGTATACAGCAAGGCTTGAGATAGCCAGTAGTATTAATAGGCCTAAATTAGCGTCCATGATGGGGTTTGGTATTGGAATGGGGGCTCAAATTGTTAGTGACAGTAGTAGTGCTAGTATTGGTATGGCTAAAAATAGTGTTGGTGTTGATGCCGTTGGTCGGATGGGTTCTTTGGTGAAAAGTTTTAGTCCGTCTGCAATTGGTTGTAGTAGGCCGTAGGGCCCTACAATGTTTGGGCCCTTGCGTAGTTGTATGTAGCCTAGGGTTTTTCGTTCTAATAGGGTTAGGAAGGCAACTGCTAGTAGGATTGGGATGATGAGTGTTAGTGGGTTAACTACTAGGGTTATTGTGGTTTTAATTATTAGGGAGAAGATTTGAGCTTCTGTTGTAAGGGCTTAGGCCTTTTGCATAATTACCTGGCTCTGCCACCCTAAAGCGTGGCCCTGGTCTTAGGCCGCTGGTTTTGATAAATGGGCTCTTTAGTGTGGGTAAGAGCTTGGTATTAGCACGTGGGGGTCCTATTGGTGCTTCTCCCTGGGTCCTTTCGTACTGAAGGGAGAAAAACATAGATAGAAACCGACCTGGATTTCTCCGGTCTGAACTCAGATCACGTAGGACTAGTTAATCGTTGAACAAACGAACCCTTGGTAGTGGCTGCACCACCAGGATGTCCTGATCCAACATCGAGGTCGTAAACCCTCTTGGCGATAGGGGCTCTAAAAGAGGATGGCGCTGTTATCCCTGGGGTAACTTGGTTCGTTGATCTGTGTTACAGGGTCAATTTTATGGTGGTCTCATTGGCTTGTGGGTCTTTGATAGATTTTTGGTCTGTGGTCTTGGAAGTTTTGTTTATTTCCGAAGTCGCCCCAACTAAAAACAAGGCTAAGGGGGGGGGGGTAGAGGCCCCGTGGTTATTAGTTTTTGTTTTAAGCTCCACAGGGTCTTTTCGTCTTATGTTTACATCCTAGCTTTTTAACTAGGGGATCAAGTTCATTGATCTGCTTTAGGAGACAGTTGGGCCCTCATTTAGCCGTTCATACTAGTCATTATTTAAGTGACAAGTGATTACGCTACCTTTGCACGGTTAGAATACCGCGGCCGTTTAAAAGATCACTGGGCAGGCAGCACCTTTAATACTTGTGTGGCTAAAGGCTATGTTTTTGGTAAACAGTTGGGGCCCTAAGTGGCTGAGTTCCTTTTGTGGCGTTTAATCTGTCTGTGCTGCACTCCTGTGTTGGGTTAACAGGGGGTTATATTATATGGTTAAAAAGTGTGTTAAATTTTTCCATTTGTGGTCTGTTATTTACTGGTAGTTTATCTATTTCCAGTTTATGGGGGTGCATGTAGAGAGCGGGGCTCTTATTACTAATTTTAACAGTGGTGTCTCTATTGTGGTAGAGTAGCTCAGTTAAGTGGTCTAGGGGTTCTTGGTTTGTTTAGTATCTTTAAGATTGTGTGCTGTGACGCGTTTAGTTTTTGGTGGCTGCTTTAAGGCCAACTGGTGTGTTTTATTTGGTGTTTTCCTCTAGGATTGGTTGTTTTCAATTACAATAAGGCTGTACCCTTATTGTATATAGTATAGGAGTGACAGTGGTAAATATGCTTGTATTTAGGTTCAGGCGTCCTATAGTTGAACTAGAATTCTTTTATTGAGCAACCAGCTATCACCAGGCTCGATAGGCGTGTCACCTCTACCTAGCAGTCTCTCCAGCCTTTTGCCACAGGGACGGGTGTACTCAAAAAGTTGCTGTTAGGTAGCTCGTCTGGGTTCGGGTGAGCAGGTTTTAGTGCGCTTTATCTGTATTTGCTTATTAAACCATGATGCAAAAGGTACAAGGTCAGATCTTTGCTTTGTTGGTGCTTGGGGTTTTTCATAGTTCTTTCATTGTTCCCTTGCGGTACTATATGCTATTGCGTCAAGTGGGTGTTTTCTATCGCCTAAAAATATACTGGTACTGGGTTAAATGGTTTGGTTTATAGTGGGGCTTGAGGTTTTGAACTGTTTGTTGAGCTGTGGAGTTTGGGCTCAAGCGGGTTTTTGTTTAAACGTTTTTCAATTGTAAGTTGAATGCTTTATATAAGTGTAAGCTACCTCTTGATTTAGTGGCCAAGTGCACTTTCCAGTACACTTACCTTGTTACGACTTGCCTCATCTGTTGGTGTTTTGTTTTTTATAAAGTGTGGTTTATTAGTTCTTGAGGAGGGTGACGGGCGGTGTGTACGTGTCCCATGGCAGGCTTCAAACAGGCTTATCTTGCTTGTTTTACTGCTAAATCCACCTTCTGGTGAAGGTTTCATGTCACTTGTGGTGTTTTCTAGTGTAGAAAATGTAGCTCATCTCTGCCCCCTTATATGCTACACCTTGACCTGACGTGTTAAATGTTATCTATCTTACTTACGGCAGTTCTTTCATAAGGTAGGTTTGCGACGGCGGTATATAGGCTGGGTAAAGGCAAAAGGGGGTAAGGTTTGGCGTGGAGTATCGATTATAGGACAAGCTCCTCTAGGTTGGTTTGGGGCACCGTCAAGTCCTTAGAGTTTTAAGTTTTTCACTTGTAATTCTCTGGCGAGTTGCTAGTGTAAGGTGCAAGTTTGGTTTATGGCCAAGCATAATAGGGTATCTAATCCTAGTTTGGGCCTTGGCTTTCGTGAGTCGATGGGGCTTAATTAATTGTGGGAGGGGTGGAGTTGTTTTTGCATTGGTTAGTATTTTACAACGTAGGTGCAGCTCAGCCTTCTTTTATTAAGTTTTAGGGGTCTAGTCACTTTTTACGCCGAGTATTATTATTTTGGGGCTTTCGTATAACCGCGGTGGCTGGCACGAAATTTACCGCCCCGTCTGGTTTAACTGTGGCTAAGTCAAGCTTTATGGCTTATACATTAATGTTTATCACTGCTGGGCCCCGTGTGGGTGTGGCGGTGCTAGGTGTCTGGGGCTAAATAGTGTGGTGTGCCTGATACCTGCTCCTGGCCTAGTGGGTAGGCACTGTGTGGGGGTTTGCACAGGGGTGTGGAGGCTTGCATGTGTAATTCGAGTTAAAAATAATAATAAGTTTAGGACCAAAACGGTGTGTTTCCGGGAAATTACTAGGATCCATAACGGCAACTTCAGGGCCGTGCTTTAGTATTATTTAAGCTACAGTAACGGAGTTGCCGTTGTGTGGTTTAGTGTGTGTAATATATATATATATATATATATATATATATATACATTTTGGGGTTTTATTTTGTGTGTGGGGAGCTGCGATTTTTGTTCTTGTGGTATTATGGCAAGTCTTGGATCGCAACTAAGAAAAAATTTTTGCAATTAAATCTCGTTTTAGGGGTTTGGCGAGAAGCACTTTAATTGCAGGGAAAAATTCTTAGTGGGGGGTAAGGGGGGTTTGCCGGAGGTAGCCGTGTGAGTATGGGCGTGTTCGGGGCGTGGGTGTGTGTGGGTGTATGTGGGTGTATGGGGGGCGTGTGTGTGTGTGTGTGTGTGTGTGTGTGTGTGTGGGTGGGTATGGGTATGGGTATGGGTATGGGTATGGGTATGGGTGTGGGTATGGGTATGGGTGTGGGTATGGGTGTAGGTGTAGGTGTAGGTGTAGGTATAGGTATAGGTATAGGTATAGGTATAGGTATAGGTGTCGTGTTTATTCATTGGTTTTTAGTCTAGTAAATAATTATATGTCCTTCGAGCATGAATAAT
>NW_026612461.1:0-17471 GCF_029931775.1 Euleptes europaea | reverse complement strand
ATAAGTACAGATCATACGAAGAGGGGGGTGTTGTATTGAGTTATTGCTGGGGCTTTTATATTAATGCAGGTGGTAATAAAGTTAATAGCCCCCAGGATGGAAGAAACCCCTGCTAGGTGCAGGGAAAAAATTGTCAGGTCTACGGATGCTCCTGCATGGGCCAGGT
Source organism: Euleptes europaea (assembly GCF_029931775.1). Classification (NCBI taxonomy): domain Eukaryota; kingdom Metazoa; phylum Chordata; class Lepidosauria; order Squamata; family Sphaerodactylidae; genus Euleptes; species Euleptes europaea. The sequence goes on along the minus strand of NW_026612461.1, from coordinate 17,305 downwards.
TGGCAGCTAGTGGTGGGTAGACGGTTCAGCCAGTTCCTGCCCCGGCTTCAACTCCGGAAGAGGCCAGTAAAAGGAGTAGTGAGGGGGGCAGGAGTCAAAAGCTTATGTTGTTTATTCGTGGAAAAGCCATGTCTGGGGCCCCAATTATTAGTGGAACCAGCCAGTTTCCGAAGCCCCCGATCATTACGGGTATTACCATGAAGAAGATTATTACAAAAGCATGGGCGGTTACAACCACATTATAGATTTGGTCGTCCCCAAGAAGGGTTCCAGGCTGGCTAAGCTCAGCTCGAATTAGCAAGCTTAGGCCAGTGCCGGCTATTCCGGCCCAGGCGCCAAAAAGTAGATACAGGGTGCCGATGTCTTTGTGGTTTGTCGAAAAAAATCAACGATTGATGGTCACAGGTAGGATGGCCGAGGGCAAGGCGGTGAGCTGTAGTCTCACAGACAGAGGTTTGAGTCCTTTTCGTACCAAGCTCCGTAGCGTAGAACGCAACAAAATGCAAGTTTGGAGACGCACCCAAAAAGGTGCCGGGGCTTCTCCCGTTTTTCTATAACGGGAGAAGGTAGATTGAAGCCCGCTGGATAGGGTGTTTAGTTGTTAACTAAAGTTTTATGGGATCAAAGCCCGTCGGTCTAGGGAGGTCTTAGCTTAATTAAAGTGTCTGAGTTGCATTCAGGAGATGTATATTAGTGTTTTACAGGCCTTCAGGGAATAAGATGTGTTTCTTGTTTGGGGCTTTGAAGGCCCCTGGTTTAAATAGTTAACCTAAGTCCCTGGGGGTGGGGCGGGGTTTATATGTTGTATAGTAGTGGTGTGATTGGTAGAAGGAGGGCTGTTGTAGTAGTTGCCGTGGTTATTAGGTGTGTGTGGTTGTTTTTGAATCGTCATGTGTTTTTTGTTGTGGTTGTGGTGGGCGGGTTTGTTAGTGTAGTGAAATAGGCTAGGCGGGTATAAAAGAATAGGCTTGGTAGGCTTATTAGGGCTAATGTTGTGGCTAGTGGGGTTAGCTGGTGTAGTGTTAGTTCTTTGATAATTAGCAGTTTTGGCATGAACCCTGTTAGGGGGGGAAGGCCCCCTAGTGATATTAGTGTTAGTATTATTATGGTTAAAAGTGTAGAGGAGTTAGACCAGGTGGTAGTAAGGTCTGTGATGTTTTTTGTTGATGCTGTTAATATAGAGGTAAATATTGCTGTGGTTGCGGCTAAATAGATAATTATGGTTAGTGTTGTAAGGCTGTGGCCCATAGTTAGGGCAATTGTTAATCATCCCATATGGGCGATTGAGGAGAAGGCCATGATTTTTCGGAGTTGTGTCTGATTTAGGCCTGACCACCCCCCAATTATTGTGGATAGGAGTCCCAGCACTAGGACCAGGTTTAGTGATAGGTGGTTGTGTATTATATAAAGTAGGGCTAGGGGGGCAAGTTTTTGTCATGTTGATATGATTAGGGCGGTTATTATTGTAGACCCCTGCAGGACCTCTGGGTATCAGAAGTGTGTTGGTGCCAAGCCTAGTTTTATTGCGATGGCTACTGTTAAAATTAGTGCAGTTGAGTTGTGCGTTGGCTGTATAATTGTTCATTGTCCGGTCTGTCAGGTGTTGATCAGGCTGGCCAGGAGGATTAGGGCAGCGGCTGCAGCTTGTGTTAGGAAATATTTTGTGGCGGCTTCTGTTGCTCGTGGGTGGTGTTGTTTAGTAATGTGTGGTAGTATGGCTAGTGTATTGATTTCTAGTCCAAGTCATGCAAGTAGTCAGTGGTGGCTTGATGTGGTGATGATGGTGCCTGTCGCTAGGCTTGAGATTAGGATTGTTTGTGTTATTGGGCTTATTAGTATAGGAAGGGTTGTGTACCAACATTGTCGGGGTATGGGCCCGAAAGCTTTATTAGCTGACTTTACTAGTAGGTAGTATAATTGGAAGTACACGAAGTTTTGGGCTTCGTAGTGCAGGTTCGTAGCCTGTCTTTCTAAGGAAGTGGGAGGGGCGAGTCTCCATATCATACTCTATCAAAGTAGTCCTTAATGTTTCGGGCACACTGCCAAAGTTTGGGTTATGTTAGTGGGGGGGTGCCTGATATTGAAATGGGTGTGGCAATGTATCAGACGCAAAGGGCTAGGGTTAGTGGTAGGAAGTTTTTTCAAAGTAGGTGCATTAGTTGGTCATATCGAAATCGTGGATATGATGCGCGGATTCACAGGAAGCCCAGTGTTAACATGCAGGTTTTAATCATAATATTTATTGAAAATAGTTCTGGGGTGTTGGGGCAGTTTGGGCCTAGGAATAGGATACATGAGAGGGTGTTTATTATTAAGATGTTTGCGTATTCTGCTAGGAAGAATAGTGCGAATGGGCCGGCTGCGTATTCAACATTAAATCCTGAGACAAGCTCTGACTCGCCTTCGGTTAGGTCGAATGGGGCCCGGTTTGTTTCTGCAATTGTTGAGATGTATCATATTATTATTAGTGGTCATACACATGTTGCTAATCACGTGTTTTTTTGTGTTGTTAGCAGGGTTTGTATTGAAAATCCCCCCGTGAATATTATGGTTGATAGTACAATGATTCCTATTGTTACCTCATAAGAGATAGTTTGTGCGACTGCCCGTAGGGCGCCAACGAGGGCGTATTTTGAGTTTGTTGCTCACCCAGATCATAGAATTGAGTATACAGCAAGGCTTGAGATAGCCAGTAGTATTAATAGGCCTAAATTAGCGTCCATGATGGGGTTTGGTATTGGAATGGGGGCTCAAATTGTTAGTGACAGTAGTAGTGCTAGTATTGGTATGGCTAAAAATAGTGTTGGTGTTGATGCCGTTGGTCGGATGGGTTCTTTGGTGAAAAGTTTTAGTCCGTCTGCAATTGGTTGTAGTAGGCCGTAGGGCCCTACAATGTTTGGGCCCTTGCGTAGTTGTATGTAGCCTAGGGTTTTTCGTTCTAATAGGGTTAGGAAGGCAACTGCTAGTAGGATTGGGATGATGAGTGTTAGTGGGTTAACTACTAGGGTTATTGTGGTTTTAATTATTAGGGAGAAGATTTGAGCTTCTGTTGTAAGGGCTTAGGCCTTTTGCATAATTACCTGGCTCTGCCACCCTAAAGCGTGGCCCTGGTCTTAGGCCGCTGGTTTTGATAAATGGGCTCTTTAGTGTGGGTAAGAGCTTGGTATTAGCACGTGGGGGTCCTATTGGTGCTTCTCCCTGGGTCCTTTCGTACTGAAGGGAGAAAAACATAGATAGAAACCGACCTGGATTTCTCCGGTCTGAACTCAGATCACGTAGGACTAGTTAATCGTTGAACAAACGAACCCTTGGTAGTGGCTGCACCACCAGGATGTCCTGATCCAACATCGAGGTCGTAAACCCTCTTGGCGATAGGGGCTCTAAAAGAGGATGGCGCTGTTATCCCTGGGGTAACTTGGTTCGTTGATCTGTGTTACAGGGTCAATTTTATGGTGGTCTCATTGGCTTGTGGGTCTTTGATAGATTTTTGGTCTGTGGTCTTGGAAGTTTTGTTTATTTCCGAAGTCGCCCCAACTAAAAACAAGGCTAAGGGGGGGGGGGGTAGAGGCCCCGTGGTTATTAGTTTTTGTTTTAAGCTCCACAGGGTCTTTTCGTCTTATGTTTACATCCTAGCTTTTTAACTAGGGGATCAAGTTCATTGATCTGCTTTAGGAGACAGTTGGGCCCTCATTTAGCCGTTCATACTAGTCATTATTTAAGTGACAAGTGATTACGCTACCTTTGCACGGTTAGAATACCGCGGCCGTTTAAAAGATCACTGGGCAGGCAGCACCTTTAATACTTGTGTGGCTAAAGGCTATGTTTTTGGTAAACAGTTGGGGCCCTAAGTGGCTGAGTTCCTTTTGTGGCGTTTAATCTGTCTGTGCTGCACTCCTGTGTTGGGTTAACAGGGGGTTATATTATATGGTTAAAAAGTGTGTTAAATTTTTCCATTTGTGGTCTGTTATTTACTGGTAGTTTATCTATTTCCAGTTTATGGGGGTGCATGTAGAGAGCGGGGCTCTTATTACTAATTTTAACAGTGGTGTCTCTATTGTGGTAGAGTAGCTCAGTTAAGTGGTCTAGGGGTTCTTGGTTTGTTTAGTATCTTTAAGATTGTGTGCTGTGACGCGTTTAGTTTTTGGTGGCTGCTTTAAGGCCAACTGGTGTGTTTTATTTGGTGTTTTCCTCTAGGATTGGTTGTTTTCAATTACAATAAGGCTGTACCCTTATTGTATATAGTATAGGAGTGACAGTGGTAAATATGCTTGTATTTAGGTTCAGGCGTCCTATAGTTGAACTAGAATTCTTTTATTGAGCAACCAGCTATCACCAGGCTCGATAGGCGTGTCACCTCTACCTAGCAGTCTCTCCAGCCTTTTGCCACAGGGACGGGTGTACTCAAAAAGTTGCTGTTAGGTAGCTCGTCTGGGTTCGGGTGAGCAGGTTTTAGTGCGCTTTATCTGTATTTGCTTATTAAACCATGATGCAAAAGGTACAAGGTCAGATCTTTGCTTTGTTGGTGCTTGGGGTTTTTCATAGTTCTTTCATTGTTCCCTTGCGGTACTATATGCTATTGCGTCAAGTGGGTGTTTTCTATCGCCTAAAAATATACTGGTACTGGGTTAAATGGTTTGGTTTATAGTGGGGCTTGAGGTTTTGAACTGTTTGTTGAGCTGTGGAGTTTGGGCTCAAGCGGGTTTTTGTTTAAACGTTTTTCAATTGTAAGTTGAATGCTTTATATAAGTGTAAGCTACCTCTTGATTTAGTGGCCAAGTGCACTTTCCAGTACACTTACCTTGTTACGACTTGCCTCATCTGTTGGTGTTTTGTTTTTTATAAAGTGTGGTTTATTAGTTCTTGAGGAGGGTGACGGGCGGTGTGTACGTGTCCCATGGCAGGCTTCAAACAGGCTTATCTTGCTTGTTTTACTGCTAAATCCACCTTCTGGTGAAGGTTTCATGTCACTTGTGGTGTTTTCTAGTGTAGAAAATGTAGCTCATCTCTGCCCCCTTATATGCTACACCTTGACCTGACGTGTTAAATGTTATCTATCTTACTTACGGCAGTTCTTTCATAAGGTAGGTTTGCGACGGCGGTATATAGGCTGGGTAAAGGCAAAAGGGGGTAAGGTTTGGCGTGGAGTATCGATTATAGGACAAGCTCCTCTAGGTTGGTTTGGGGCACCGTCAAGTCCTTAGAGTTTTAAGTTTTTCACTTGTAATTCTCTGGCGAGTTGCTAGTGTAAGGTGCAAGTTTGGTTTATGGCCAAGCATAATAGGGTATCTAATCCTAGTTTGGGCCTTGGCTTTCGTGAGTCGATGGGGCTTAATTAATTGTGGGAGGGGTGGAGTTGTTTTTGCATTGGTTAGTATTTTACAACGTAGGTGCAGCTCAGCCTTCTTTTATTAAGTTTTAGGGGTCTAGTCACTTTTTACGCCGAGTATTATTATTTTGGGGCTTTCGTATAACCGCGGTGGCTGGCACGAAATTTACCGCCCCGTCTGGTTTAACTGTGGCTAAGTCAAGCTTTATGGCTTATACATTAATGTTTATCACTGCTGGGCCCCGTGTGGGTGTGGCGGTGCTAGGTGTCTGGGGCTAAATAGTGTGGTGTGCCTGATACCTGCTCCTGGCCTAGTGGGTAGGCACTGTGTGGGGGTTTGCACAGGGGTGTGGAGGCTTGCATGTGTAATTCGAGTTAAAAATAATAATAAGTTTAGGACCAAAACGGTGTGTTTCCGGGAAATTACTAGGATCCATAACGGCAACTTCAGGGCCGTGCTTTAGTATTATTTAAGCTACAGTAACGGAGTTGCCGTTGTGTGGTTTAGTGTGTGTAATATATATATATATATATATATATATATATATACATTTTGGGGTTTTATTTTGTGTGTGGGGAGCTGCGATTTTTGTTCTTGTGGTATTATGGCAAGTCTTGGATCGCAACTAAGAAAAAATTTTTGCAATTAAATCTCGTTTTAGGGGTTTGGCGAGAAGCACTTTAATTGCAGGGAAAAATTCTTAGTGGGGGGTAAGGGGGGTTTGCCGGAGGTAGCCGTGTGAGTATGGGCGTGTTCGGGGCGTGGGTGTGTGTGGGTGTATGTGGGTGTATGGGGGGCGTGTGTGTGTGTGTGTGTGTGTGTGTGTGTGTGTGTGGGTGGGTATGGGTATGGGTATGGGTATGGGTATGGGTATGGGTGTGGGTATGGGTATGGGTGTGGGTATGGGTGTAGGTGTAGGTGTAGGTGTAGGTATAGGTATAGGTATAGGTATAGGTATAGGTATAGGTGTCGTGTTTATTCATTGGTTTTTAGTCTAGTAAATAATTATATGTCCTTCGAGCATGAATAATTTACCCCTGGGTGGGCTTGTGGGATCGTGGGCCATCTTGCACCGTAGGTTCAGCAGAGTTGTTAGTTGACAGCCACTGGAAATGAGGTTGTGATATACCACCCTAAAAATAAAAATACCAGCCGCATGACAGCACAGGGATGCTATGAGTATGAGGAGACGTGTAACTAATCCTAGCAACCAAAGGCCTCTTAAAAGGCACGAGTGATACGTCAGCGATTAATGGACTTGACCTCACAGAACCAGAGGCCTTGGAAAGGGCACTGTGTGTTAGTCTACATTTCATGGACTACGAGACTGGGCACCTGGTGTGCGAATACAAGGATTGATGATCTCTCGGGATATGTCCGGTAAAGAATCAATATGTCTTAAATACATGGATTTATTAATCCACGCTTATTTGATGATATGTACTATGTAAAATCAATGATAGGATGTACTGGGACAATATTCATGGGGCAGATAGATGTATGTTGATTATACATAGTATGTATTATGTAAAATTAATAATAATATGTACTGGGACAATATTCATGGGGCAAATAAATGTATGTTGATTATACATAGTATGTAAAGGGGGACCCCCCATAACCCTAGACACTAATGGAGGTCCTGGAGTTTATAAGGTTGTTAAATGGCCATATAGGCTCCACCCCCGTGTGGGGGTGAAGCCTATTTGGGTGGGGTGGTCTCAGAAAATAGTTTAAGTGAAAACACTAGTTTTGGGGACTAGAGTTAAGAGTTGAGTCTTTTTTTTGATATACTGCGGGCGGAGGCCTTGGAGTTTATAAGGTTGTTAAGTGGCCATATAGGCTCCACCCCCGTGTGGGGGTGAAGCCTATTTGGGTGGGGTGGTCTCAGAAAATAGTTTAAGTGAAAACACTAGTTTTGGGGACTAGAGTTAAGAGTTGAGTCTTTTTTTGATATACTGCGGGCGGAGGCCTTGGAGTTTATAAGGTTGTTAAGTGGCCATATAGGCTCCACCCCCGTGTGGGGGTGAAGCCTATTTGGGTGGGGTGGTCTTAGAAAATAGTTTAAGTGAAAACACTAGTTTTGGGGACTAGAGTTAAGAGTTGAGTCTTTTTTTTGATATACTGCGGGCGGAGGCCTTGGAGTTTATAAGGTTGTTAAGTGGCCATATAGGCTCCACCCCCGTGTGGGGGTGAAGCCTATTTGGGTGGGGTGGTCTTAGAAAATAGTTTAAGTGAAAACACTAGTTTTGGGGACTAGAGTTAAGAGTTGAGTCTTTTTTTTGATATACTGCGGGCGGAGGCCTTGGAGTTTATAAGGTTGTTAAGTGGCCATATAGGCTCCACCCCCGTGTGGGGGTGAAGCCTATTTGGGTGGGGTGGTCTCAGAAAATAGTTTAAGTGAAAACACTAGTTTTGGGGACTAGAGTTAAGAGTTGAGTCTTTTTTGTATGTGGGGGTGTGAGTAGTGCCCCAGGGTTGTAATGCGTTCCAATCTTTGACTTACAAGGTCAGTGCTTTAAGTGTGGTTTAAGCTACAAGGGCTGGTGGGGTTATCAGTTTATTAGTTTATTCTCTAGTTTATTGATTGTGGGGCTTAATAGTAGGATTGTTGTGAAGTATAGGACGGAAGCTAGTTGTCCGATTATGATAAATGGGTCTTCGACTGGTTGTCCTCCGATTCAGGTTAGGATAGCGATAGTGGCGATTATGGTTCAAAATGTTAGTTGTGATAGTGGTCGGAATGTGCTTGTTCGTTGTTTTGAGTTGTGTGTAAGTGGGATTAGCAGTAGGATTATAATGGATATTATTAGGGCAAGTACTCCTCCAAGTTTGTTTGGGATGGAACGTAGGATGGCGTAGGCGAATAGGAAGTACCATTCTGGTTTGATGTGTGGTGGGGTTATTAGGGGGTTTGCTGGGGTAAAGTTTTCTGGGTCCCCAAGCAGTTGTGGGGAGAAAAGGGATAGGTACAGTAGTGTTATTATTATAAGGGCTGCCCCTAGCAGGTCTTTAGTTGAAAAGTATGGGTGGAACGGAATTTTATCTGAGTTTGAGTTTACCCCTGTTGGGTTGTTTGATCCCGTTTCGTGTAGGAATAGTATGTGTAGGATTGCAGTGGCTGAGATGATGAATGGCAGTAGGAAGTGGAAAGTGAAAAATCGTGTTAGTGTTGCGTTATCTACGGCGAACCCGCCTCAAATTCACTCTACTAGGGTGTTTCCTATATATGGAACTGCTGATAGTAGGTTTGTGATTACGGTAGCCCCTCAGAATGATATCTGTCCCCATGGCAGGACATAGCCCACGAACGCGGTTGCTATTACTAGGAATAGTAGGGCCACGCCGATGTTTCAGGTCTCTTTGTATAAGTATGAGCCGTAGTATAGGCCTCGCCCGATGTGTATATAAAGGCAGATAAAAAATATGGAGGCGCCGTTGGCGTGGATGTTTCGGATTAGTCAGCCGTGTTGTACGTCACGACAGATGTGGGCGATTGATGAGAATGCTGTGGAGGTGTCTGCGGTGTAGTGCATGGCCAAGAATAGGCCGGTGGAGATTTGGATTAGTAGGCACAGCCCTAACAAGGACCCAAAGTTTCATCAAGCGGAGATGTTTGATGGTGTGGGGAGGTCAATAAATGAGTTGTTTATTATTTTGATTATTGGGTGTGTTTTTCGGATTGGGGTCATTATTGGTTTTTATAGTTGAATAACAACGGTGGTTTTTCGTATCACAGGTTTTGGCATGGCCAAATGAAAATTATGTCGTACTTTGTTTTTTTTACTGTGTTGTGTATGGTGTTGGGGTTTATTGGTGTAGCGTCAAATCCTTCTCCTGTTTTTGGGGCGATGGGACTTGTAGTGTCTGCGTTGGGTGGTAGTGTGGTGTTAGTTATTTTTGGTGGGTCCTTTATTGCATTGGTGTTATTTTTAATTTATTTAGGTGGGATATTGGTAGTCTTTGCTTATTCTGTGGCACTTTCAGCAGACCAATATCCTGAGGTGTGGTTGGATTACTCTGTTTTGTATTATGTGTTTGGGTATTTTATATTAGTTTTGTTTTTAGTTTGGTACTTTGGAGGGTTGTCTATTGATGGGTGTGGGGCGTCTGGTGGGGACGATTTTGGTTTTGAGGGTACTCGGACTGATTTTAGTGGTGTTGCATTGATATATTCTTTGGGCGGGCCGTTATTATTGTTGTGTGGGGGGAGTTTAATGGTGGCCCTGTTTGTTGTCCTTGAGTTAACTCGAGGGTCGAGTTTTGGGGGGCTACGTGCGGTTTAGTAGTATGTGGTAATTGCGGCGGCTAGAGTGGCAATAAGTATGACTAGGTATGTTTTGATGTGTCCGGTGTGTGATTTGGACAGTTTTTTAGCTAGGGCGGTGTTAATTAATATGGCTGTTTTTGGGGCGATGGCCTCATATCAGATAAGGTCATTTAAGTGCATAGCGGTGTTTTGTCCGAATTGTATGTTGTATTTTGGTTGGGCTCGGTGTGCAAGGGTGTTAAAGAACCCCAGTTGTGTTGAGGATGTACTTGGTGTACTTTGTTTTGGTTTTAATAGGTTGGATGTTTGTATGGTGATATCTATAGCACATAGCAGGCCTACTAGCGTGATAATTGTGGCGGCTAGTTTTGTAATTGGGCCCATTGTTATTGTTTGGGGTGGGGTTGGTAGTATTGTTGTGGCCACAAATAGGCCAGATATAATACTTCCTATGGCGAGTCGTACTAGGGGTCGAGTCTGGCTTGGGTTTGTTTCTGCTGGGGTTGTAGTTGTGTTGTATCGAGGCTTATTTGTTTGGACATAAAAGGTTAGGCGTAGGCTGTAGGCGGCTGTAAGGGCGGTAGCAATAATAGTGGTTGATAGGGCTCAGGCGTTTAAGTGTGATGTGTTTATTGTTTCAATGATTACGTCTTTAGTGTAAAATCCAGCTAGGAAGGGGGCCCCTGTTAGGGCTAGGTTGCCGATAGTTATACAGGTTGTGGTTAGCGGTATTGTTTTTTGGGTGCTTCCTATTTTTCGGATGTCTTGTTCGTCCCCGAGATTATGAATTACTGAACCTGCGCATAGGAATAGTATGGCCTTGAAAAAGGCGTGTGTGGTGATGTGTAGGTATGTTAACTGTGGCTGGTTTAGTCCTAGTGTTAGTATTATTAGGCCGAGCTGGCTTGAGGTGGAGAAGGCAATGATCTTTTTGATATCGTTTTGTGTGAGGGCACAGAGTGCTGCAAAGGTTGTAGTTATTGCTCCTAGGCATAGGCAGAGGGTAGTTGTGGCCTGGCTGTTTTGTATTATTGGGAATAGCCGGGCCAGTAGAAAAATTCCGGCAACGACTATTGTGCTAGAGTGAAGTAGTGCTGATACTGGGGTTGGGCCTTCTATGGCTGCTGGCAGCCATGGGTGTAGCCCAAATTGGGCGGATTTTCCCATGGCTGCTAAGACTAGGCCTAGTAGTGGCAGGGTGGGGGGGGTCGTATGTGAGAATGTTTGTTGTACGTCCCATGTGTTGTAGTGTATTGCGAATCAAGCTAAAGACAGGATTAGTCCAATGTCTCCGATTCGGTTGTATATAACAGCTTGTAGGGCGGATGTGTTTGCATTGGTGCGCCCGTGCCACCACCCGATTAGTAAGAAGGATATGATGCCTACCCCTTCCCAGCCAACAAATAGTTGTAATAGGCTGTTTGCTGTTGTTATGGTTATTATGGCTAGGAGGAATAGTATTAAGTATTTTATAAATTTGTTTTTGTTCGGGTCTAGTTTTATATATCAATCTGAGAACTCCAGGATGGCCCAGGTGATAAATAGGGCTGTTGTTATAAACGTGGTAGAGTAAATATCAAATAGGAAGCTGATATTAATGTTGAAGGACGTTTGTAGTCAGGTAGCGTTGGTTATAGTTGTTTGTATTCCGTAGTTGATAAAAATATTGGTTGGAATTAGGCTTGTCAGGCAGGCAAGTTTAGTAGTTTGTGTGAAGTAGCCCGAGGCTTGTGTAATAAACATAGAGGTAATAATAGGGGCAATAAGGATTAGCAGGGTTGAAATTATGGTTGAGTAGAATAGTATGGAGGTCATGTACTTTCACTTGGAGTTGCACCAAGTAGTGTTAATGCCTAAGATTAAAGGAAGGTCTAATATCCTTTGAAAGTCTTGGGTTATAATGTGGAGTGGTCCGGAGAATTTAACTTCGGTAATTTGAATTAGCAGTTCCAATTTGTGTCGTCCCTCTCGGTATGCAAGGGGCGGGGTGCCCCTGTTGTTAAGTCCACAGCTTAGTGTTTTGATCAAACTATGCCTACTTCTGGGTGCTACAGGATTAGTTTTGGGTTTATAATTAATAGTGCCATAGGGATGAGGTGAAGGGCTATTAATAGGTGTTCTCGGGTGTTTGAGGGTGGGTGGGAGGTATTTGTTGGTGTTTTGTTTCGTTGCGTTATAATGAAGACATATAGGGAGTATAGGGCGGTTAATAGCGTCGTTAGGCCTGTTAAGATGATTGTTATGGTGGCTCAGTTTATAGCAGAAGTAATGATTATTAATTCCCCCATCAGGTTGATTGTAGGGGGTAGGGCCATGTTGGCTAAGTTTGCCATAAGTCATCATGTGGCTATAAGTGGGAGGGTGAGTTGAAGGCCCCGTGTTATTAATAAAGTTCGAGTGTGGGTTCGTTCATAGTTTGTGTTGGCTAGGCAAAATAGTATAGAAGAGGCTAATCCGTGGGCGACCATTAGAATTATTGTTCCTGAGATACTTCATGGGGTCTGAATTAGGGCTCCTGCAGTTACAAGGCCTATGTGGCTTACTGAGGAGTAGGCAATGATGGATTTTAAGTCTGTTTGACGTAGGCAAATGAGGCTGGTTATAATTATTCCCCAGAGGGCTAGAATAATGAGGGGGTAGCACATAGTTTGTGTTGTTGGGTTTAGGATTGGGGTGATTCGGATGATGCCGTATCCTCCCAGTTTAAGAAGTACGGCGGCCAGGATTATTGATCCAGCGATTGGGGCCTCAACGTGTGCTTTTGGTAGTCATAAGTGCATGGAGTATAGGGGTATTTTTACTATAAATGCTAGAAGACATGATAGTCATACTAGTGAGTTGGTTCATGTTATTAGTATTTCTGGGTGCTTTATTGACATTATTAGTGGTGTTGTGTGGTAGTTGTGGGTGTATGAATATAAAATTATTACTAATAGTGGGAGTGAGCCGGATAGTGTATAGAACAGGAAATAAGTGCCTGCGGCGAGTCGCTCTGTTTGGCTGCCCCAACGCGTGATAAGGATTAGTGTTGGGATTAGTGTTGCTTCAAATAACAGGTAGAATAGTATTAAGTTGTTTGAGGCGAATGTTAGAATTAGGGTGGTTTGTAGCAGAGCACAGGTTGATAAGAACAGGCGTTGTCGGGACTGAGGCTCTTTGGCCATGTGGCTTTGGCTTGCTACTACTATAAGTGGGAGCAATCAGGATGAAAGAATAGTCAGGGGGGTTGAGAATTGGTCGAGTGTTATCCATGTGTTGACATGTCAGATTTTTGTTAGTGTGGGGGCGTTTAATTGTCCTATTAATAGGAGTGTTGTTGTTATAGATAGGGCCGTATAAATGTGGAAGGTGTATTTAGTTGGGGCTAAAAGGGCGGTTGGGACTAGTATTACTGTTGCTATGGTTAGTTTTAGCATTTTAATAGGCTTATGGTTTTTAGGTGGTCTGTTGCGTGAGTGCGGGAGGATGCAGCTAATAGGGCCAGTCCTGCTCCTGCCTCACATGCGGACATGGTCAAGAGGGTAATTGGAAGGGTGGCAGTGGTTGACAGGTGTTGGGTTAAGGAGATAGCACTAAGTCCAATAAATAGGCTTAAAAGCAGGCCCTCGATGCATAGAAGGGCAGATACAAGATGTTTACGGTGGAGTGCTAGTCCTATAAGGCTTAGGGTAAAGATGGCTAGTATCAGTAGGTGTTGAGGTAGCATAGTTAGTGGCCCCATTATTTTGGGATGTACTAAGTCGAAATTAGTGATCTTGCTTTAGATTAGCCTCTATATTCTGCTCATTCTAGTCCTCCTTGGGATCACTCATAGACTAGGCCCAGGGCTAGTAGGGTGATAATTGTTGTAGTTCATATAAGGGTTGAATTGGGGGAGGGTAAGTTAATAGCTCACGGGGTTGGTAGGAGTAGGGCGATTTCTAGGTCAAAAAGTAGGAATAAGATAGCGACTAGAAAAAATCGCAATGAGAAAGGTAGTCGTGCTGAACCGACTGGGTCAAAGCCGCATTCGTATGGGGACAATTTTTCTGTGTCAGGGGTGGCTTGTGGTAGTCAAAAGCTAATGATGATTAGGGCGGCGGTTAGTGCGGTGGATATTAGAGTTACTATTATAATGTTTATTACTTCCTCTTAGGGTTAATTATGAGCTAAGGCTTTGTGAGTGGAAGTCACCTGTACTTTTAAATACTAAGGAAGTTATGAACCTCATCAATAGATTGAGATGTAAAGGAAGAGTCAAACAACGTCTACAAAGTGTCAGTATCATGCGGCCGCTTCGAATCCAAAGTGGTGGTCAGTGGTGAAGTGGAATTTTATTTGGCGTAGCAGGCAGACTACTAGGAAGCTAGTCCCAATGATTACATGTAGTCCGTGGAAGCCAGTGGCCACAAAAAAGGTGGTGCCATAGGCTCCGTCTGCTACTGTGAAAGAGGCCTCCAGATATTCTATAGCCTGTAGTAGTGTAAAGTAGGCCCCCAGTATGATTGTAAGCACTAGGGCCTGTATGGCCTCTTTTCGTTCTCCTCCTATGATTGAATGGTGGGCTCAGGTTACTGTAACACCTGATGCCAGTAGTACTGCGGTATTAAGTAGGGGAACTTCAAACGGGTTTAGGGGAGTAATTCCGCTTGGGGGTCAACAACCTCCAAGCTCTGGTGTAGGTGCAAGGCTTGAGTGATAGAATGCTCAAAAGAACCCGATGAAAAAGAAAACCTCTGAGGCAATGAATAAAATTATGCCATAACGAAGTCCCTGTTGAACTTGGTGGGTGTGGTGGCCTTGGTAGGTTCCTTCCCGAACAACATCTCGTCATCATTGCAGTATTGTTAATAGTATAGTGGTAAGGCCGATGGTTATTAATGTATTTGAGCCAAAGTGGAACCATATTGCGAGCCCAGAGGTTATTAATAAGGCTGCAATGGCCCCTGTTAGGGGCCATGGGCTTTGGTCTACTATGTGGAAGCTGTGGGCTTGGTGGGTCATTAAACGTTTTCTTGTAGGTAGAGACTTAATAATAGTACGAATACATATGCTTGGATCATTGCAACAGCGACTTCTAGGGCGGTTAACAATAGGAGGGTGACTGAGGTTAGCACTGATACTGATGGTATTAATGGCATTAATACAAGTGTGGCTGTTGAGATAAGTTGGATTAACAGGTGTCCTGCAGTTAGGTTTGCAGTAAGACGCACCCCCAGGGCTAGGGGTCGAATTAATAGGCTAGCTGTTTCGATAATTACTAAAATTGGAACTAGCGGGGTGGGTGTGCCCATGGGTAGTAGGTGTCCGATGGAGGCGGTGGGCTGGTTTCAAAGCCCAACAAGTACTGTAAATAGTCATATTGGTAGGGCCAGGCTTATGTTTATGGATAGTTGTGTGGTGGGGGTAAATGTGTATGGTAATAGCCCTAGCAGGTTGATTGTTAATAGGTATAACAAAATTGTTAATAGAAGCAGTGCTCAGGGGTGTCCTGTCTTACTGATTGGGGATATTAGTTGTTTTGTGGCGGTTTTTATTAGTCATAGTTTTAGTGCCCATGTGCGGCTTGGTATTAGATGTGTTTGTGAGTGAAATAGTGTTGTTGGGGCCAGTAGGGCAAGCAGGATTAATGGGACTCCTATTATCTGTGGGGTTGCGAATTGGTCGAATAGGTTTAACATCATAATCAGGATCAGCATGGGGGCTGGGTGCTTAGGGGTTTTGTAGTTGGTTGGTTGGCTATCTGGTGTTTTAACAGCTTTGGTTTTATTATAAGGAGGGTGATAAACCATACGGTTAACATAATTATAAGTCACGGAGCGGGGTTTAGTTGGGGCACGTCTTTAAGTGGTTATTGTTCCAATCTTTGGCTTAAAAGGCCAATGCTATTATGTAAAGCTTCTTAAAGATTGAAGTATCATGTTAGACCATAATTCGAAGTTGTCTAGGGTGGTGGCTTCTACTACAATGGGCATAAAGCTGTGGTTTGACCCGCAGATTTCTGAGCACTGGCCGTAAAATAGGCCTGGGGAAGCTGTAGTAAATGTTGTCTGGTTTAGTCGCCCAGGGATTGCATCGGTTTTAATGCCTAGTGAGGGGACGGCTCAAGAGTGAAGGACGTCTTCGGCTGAAATTAACATGCGGATCGGGGACTCTACGGGTACAACTATTCGGTGGTCTGTCTCTAGTAGTCGAATGGCCCCTGATCACAGGTCTGTTGTTGGGGTCATATAGGAGTCAAATGTTAGGTTTTCATAGTCTGTGTATTCGTAGCTTCAATATCATTGGTGTCCAAGGGCCTTAATTGTTAGGTGTGGGTTGTTAATCTCATCTATTAGGTACAGGATTCGTAAGGACGGCAGTGCAATTATGATTAGAATGATAGACGGCAGGACTGTTCAGATTATTTCAACTGCTTGGGCATCTATTGTGTTAGTGTGCGTTAGTGTGGTTGTTATTATAAGAGAGATAATATATAGGACGAAGGCGCTGATAAGGAATACGATTATAAGTGCGTGGTCGTGGAAGTGGAGGAGCTCTTCTATGATGGGGGATGCTGCGTCTTGGAATCCTAGTTGGGCAGGTTGTGCCATTGAGTCTCACAGGGGTTAGACTGTAATTTAGCCCTGACAGTGCTATGTAATAATTTACTAGAGGCTCGTGTTTGATAAGAGAGGGGTACGCAGTGGGCGTACGTTTAGCTTGAAACTAAAAGGTGGGGGTTCGAGTCCCTCGTCTCTTGGCAGGTTAAGATTGGACAAAGGCTGGTTCTTCATACGTGTGGTATGGGGGCGGGCAGCCGTGGAGTCACTCTAGGTTGACGTGTGTTAGTTCTGTGTTATTTGGGGTCCGTTTGGCAGAAAATGCCTCTCAGATAATATATATTATTATGATGACGGCAACAAGTGATGTTAGTGATCCAATTGATGAGACAGTGTTCCATAGTGTGTAGGCGTCTGGGTAGTCTGAGTACCGTCGTGGCATTCCAGCAAGACCTAAAAAGTGTTGGGGGAAGAATGTTATGTTTACGCCAATAAATATAACCCCGAATTGGGCTTTTGTTAAAGTGCTATGTAATGAGAAGCCAGTAAATAGTGGAAATCAGTGTACGAATCCGCCTATAATTGCAAATACTGCTCCTATAGATAAGACGTAGTGGAAGTGTGCGACTACGTAGTATGTGTCATGTAATACAATATCCAGGGATGAGTTTGCTAAGACGATCCCGGTTAGTCCGCCCACGGTAAACAGGAAGATAAAGCCAAGAGCCCACAGCAAGGCTGCGTCTCATTTGATTAGTCCGCCATGAAGGGTTGCTAACCAGCTGAATACTTTTACCCCAGTTGGGATTGCAATAATTATTGTGGCAGAGGTAAAGTATGCGCGGGTGTCTACATCCATGCCAACTGTGAATATATGGTGGGCTCAGACGATAAAACCAAGGAATCCGATAGAGACCATGGCCCACACCATGCCCATGTAGCCAAAGGGCTCTTTTTTACCAGCGTAGTATGCTACGATGTGGGAGATCATACCAAATCCGGGTAAAATTAAGATGTAAACTTCTGGGTGCCCAAAAAATCAGAACAGGTGTTGGTATAGCACGGGGTCTCCTCCGCCTGCCGGGTCAAAGAAGGTGGTGTTTAGGTTTCGGTCTGTTAATAGTATTGTGATGCCGGCAGCTAGTACTGGCAGAGACAGTAGAAGAAGTACTGCGGTGATAAGTACA
>NW_026612460.1:87500-94709 GCF_029931775.1 Euleptes europaea | reverse complement strand
TGACCTGACCCTGACCCTGACCCTGACGCTAACCCGAACCCTAACCGAACCCTAACCGAACCCTACCAATAACCCGAACCCGAACCCGAACCCTGTCAATGACCCTAACCCTAACACAAACCCTTACCCTTACCGTTACCCTGAGCCTGACCCTGACCCTGACCCTGACCCTGACCCTGACCCTGACCCTAACCCGAACCCTAACCGAACCCTAACCGAACCCTAACAATAACCCGAACCCGAACCCAAAAGCGAACCCGAACCCTGTCCCTGACCATAACCCTAACCCAAACCCTTACCCTTACCGTTACCCTTACACTGACCCTGACCCTGACCCTAACCCGAACCCTAACCGAACCCTAACCGAACCCTAACAATAACAGTAACCCTAACCTGAACCCTTACTCTAACCCCAAACCCTAACCCTGACCCTGACCCTGACCCTAACCCTAACCCTAAACCTAACCCTAACTCTAACTCCAAACACTGACTCTGACCGTCACCCTGACCCTGACCCTGACCCTGACCCTGACCCTGACCCTAACCCTAACTCTAACTCTAACTCTAACCCTAACCCTAACCCTAACCGAACTCTAACCCTAACCCGAACCCTAACCCGAACCCGAACCCGAACCCGAACCCAAACCCGAACCCGAACCCGAACCCGAACCCGAACCGACCCGAACCCGAACCCGAAACGGAACCTTAACCCTAACCCGAAACCTAACCCTAACCCTAACCCTAACCCTAACCATAACCCTACCCTAACCCTAACCCTAACCCTAACCCTCATGCCAAACCCTGACCCTGACCCTGACCCTAACTCTAACCCTAACCCTAACCCTAACCCTAACGCTAACGCTAACCCTAACCCTAACCCTAACCCTAACCCTAACCCTAACCCTAACCCTAACCCTAACCCTAACCCTAACCCTAACCCTAACCCTAACCCTGACCCTGACCCTGACCCTGACCTTGACCCTAACCCTTACCAACGCCTAACCCTAACCCTAACCCTAACCGTATCCCAAAACCCTGACTCTTACCCTAACCCTAACCCATCCCTAACCCTAGCCCTGGCCCTAGCCCTAGCCCTAGCCCTAACGCTGACCCTGACCCCGACCCTGAACCTGACCCTGAACATGACCCTATCCCTAACCCTAACCCCAACCTTAACAACAACCTGAACCCTAATCCTAACCCTAACGCTAACCCTAACCCTAACCAAAACCAAAACCAAAACCAAAACAAAAACCCAAACACTTACCCGAATCATAACCCTAACCCTAACCCTAGCCCTAGCATTAACCCTAACCCCAAACCCTGACCCTGACTTTGACCCTAACCCTAACCCCAACCCCAATCCTAACCCTAACCCTAACCCTAACCCTAACCCTAACCCTAACCCTAACCCTAACCCTAACCCTAACCCTAACCCTAACCCTAACCCTAACCCTAACCCTAACCCTAACCCTTGACCCTAACCCTAACGCCAAACCTTGACCCTGACCATGACCCTGACCCTAACCCTAACCCAACCCTAACCCTAACCCTAACCCTAACCCTGACACGTCCCCTGACCCTGACCCTTACCCTGTCCCTGACCCTGACCCTAACCCAAACCCAAACCCAAACCCTGACCCTGACCCTGACCCTGACCCTGACCATGACCATGACCCTGACCCTGACCCTAACCCGAACCCTAAGCGAACCCTAACCGAACCCTAACAATAACCCGAACCCGAACCCGAACCCTGTCCCTGACCCTAACCCGAACCCGAACCCAAACCCTTACCCTTACCGTTACCCTTACACTGACCCTGACCCTGACCCTGACCCTAACCCGAACCCTAACCGAACCCTAACCGAACCCTAACAATAACAGTAACCCTAACCCGAACCCTTACTCTAACCCCAAACCCTGACCCTGACCCTGACCCTGACCCTGACCCTAACCCTAACCCTAACCCTAACCCAATCCTAACCCTAACCCTAATCCCAAACCCCAAACACTTACCCTGATCCTGACCCTAACCCTAACCCTAACCCAATCCTTACCCTAACCCTAACCGAACTGTAACCCTAACCCTTACCCAAACCCTTACCCCAACACTAATCCTTGCCCTAACCCTAACCCTAACCCTAACCCTAACCCTAACCCTAATCCTAACCCTAACCCTAACCCTAACCCTAACCCTAACCCTAACCCCAACCCTAACCCTAACCCTATCCCTAATCCCAAACCCTGACCCTGACCCTGGCCCTGACCCTGACCCTGACCCTAACCCTAACCCTAACCCTAACCCTAACCCCAACCCTAACCCCAACCCTAACCCTAACCCTAACCCTAACCAAAACCAAAACCAAAACCAAAACCAAAACCAAAACACAAACACTTACCCGAATCGTAACCCTAACCCTAACCCTAGCCCTAGCATTAACCCAAACCCCAAACCCTGACCCTGACTTTGACCCTAAACCTAACCCTAACCCAAACACTAACCCTAACCCTAACCCTAACCCTAACCCTGACACGTACCCTGACCCTGACCCTTACCCTGTCCCTGACCTTACCCTAACCCAAACCCAAACCCTCACCCTAACCCTGACCCTGACCTGACCCTGACCCTGACCCTGACCCTAACCCGAACCCTAACCGAACCCTAACCGAACCCTACCAATAACCCGAACCCGAACCCGAACCCTGTCAATGACCCTAACCCTAACACAAACCCTTACCCTTACCGTTACCCTGACCCTGACCCTGACCCTGACCCTGACCCTGACCCTGACCCTGACCCTGACCCTAACCCGAACCCTAACCGAACCCTAACCGAACCCTAACAATAACCCGAACCCGAACCCAAAAGCGAACCCGAACCCTGTCCCTGACCATAACCCTAACCCAAACCCTTACCCTTACCGTTACCCTTACACTGACCCTGACCCTGACCCTAACCCGAACCCTAACCGAACCCTAACCGAACCGTAACAATAACAGTAACCCTAACCTGAACCCTTACTCTAACCCCAAACCCTAACCCTGACCCTGACCCTGACCCTAACCCTAACCCTAAACCTAACCCTAACTCTAACTCCAAACACTGACTCTGACCATCACCCTGACCCTGACACTGACCCTGACCCTGACCCTGACCCTAACCCTAACTCTAACTCTAACCCTAACCCTAACCCTAACCGAACTCTAACCCTAACCCTAACCCGAACCCGAACCCGAACCCGAACCCAAACCCGAACCCGAACCCGAACCCGAACCCGAACCCGAACCCGAACCCGAACCCGAACCCGAAACGGAACCTTAACCCTAACCCGAAACCTAACCCTAACCCTAACCCTAACCCTAACCATAACCCTACCCTAACCCTAACCCTAACCCTAACCCTCATGCCAAACCCTGACCCTGACCCTGACCCTAACTCTAACCCTAACCCTAACCCTAACCCTAACCCTAACCCTAACCCTAACCCTAACGCTAACCCTAACCCTAACCCTAACCCTAACCCTAACCCTAACCCTAACCCTAACCCTAACCCTAACGCTAACCCTAACCCTAACCCTAACCCTAACCCTAACCCTGACCCTGACCCTGACCCTGACCTTGACCCTAACCCTTACCAACGCCTAACCCTAACCCTAACCCTAACCGTATCCCAAAACCCTGACTCTTACCCTAACCCTAACCCATCCCTAACCCTAGCCCTGGCCCTAGCCCTAGCCCTAGCCCTAACGCTGACCCTGACCCCGACCCTGAACCTGACCCTGAACATGACCCTATCCCTAACCCTAACCCCAACCTTAACAACAACCTGAACCCTAATCCTAACCCTAACGCTAACCCTAACCCTAACCAAAACCAAAACCAAAACCAAAACAAAAACCCAAACACTTACCCGAATCATAACCCTAACCCTAACCCTAGCCCTAGCATTAACCCTAACCCCAAACCCTGACCCTGACTTTGACCCTAACCCTAACCCCAACCCCAACCTACCCTAACCCTAACCCTAACCCTAACCCTAACCCTAACCCTAACCCTAACCCTAACCCTAACCCTAACCCTAACCCTAACCCTAACCCTAACCCTAACCCTAACGCCAAACCTTGACCCTGACCATGACCCTGACCCTAACCCTAACCCAACCCTAACCCTAACCCTAACCCTAACCCTGACACGTCCCCTGACCCTGACCCTTACCCTGTCCCTGACCCTGACCCTAACCCAAACCCAAACCCTGACCCTGACCCTGACCCTGACCCTGACCCTGACCCTGACCATGACCATGACCCTGACCCTGACCCTAACCCGAACCCTAAGCGAACCCTAACCGAAGCCTAACAATAACCCGAACCCGAACCCGAACCCTGTCCCTGACCCTAACCCGAACCCGAACCCAAACCCTTACCCTTTCCGTTACCCTTACACTGACCCTGACCCTGACCCTGACCCTAACCCGAACCCTAACCGAACCCTAACCGAACCCTAACAATAACAGTAACCCTAACCCGAACCCTTACTCTAACCCCAAACCCTGACCCTGACCCTGACCCTGACCCTGACCCTAACCCTAACCCTAACCCTAACCCAATCCTAACCCTAACCCTAATCCCAAACCCCAAACACTTACCCTGATCCTGACCCTAACCCTAACCCTAACCCAATCCTTACCCTAACCCTAACCGAACTGTAACCCTAACCCTTACCCAAACCCTTACCCCAACACTAATCCTTGCCCTAACCCTAACCCTAACCCTAACCCTAACCCTAACCCTAACCCTAATCCTAACCCTAACCCTAACCCTAACCCTAACCCTAACCCTAACCCTAACCCTAACCCCAACCCTAACCCTAACCCTATCCCTAATCCCAAACCCTGACCCTGACCCTGGCCCTGACCCTGACCCTGACCCTAACCCTAACCCTAACCCTAACCCCAACCCTAACCCCAACCCTAACCTAACCCTAACCCTAACCAAAACCAAAACCAAAACCAAAACCAAAACACAAACACTTACCCGAATCGTAACCCTAACCCTAACCCTAGCCCTAGCATTAACCCAAACCCCAAACCCTGACCCTGACTTTGACCCTAAACCTAACCCTAACCCAAACACTAAGCCTAACACTAACCCTAATCCTAAACCTAACCCAACCCTAACCCTGACCCTGACCCTAACCCTAACCCTAAACCTAATCCCAATCCCCAAACCCTTACCCTGATCCTGACCCTAACGCTAACCCTAACCCTAACCCAATCCTAACCCTAACCCTAACCGAACTGTAACCCTTACCCTTACCCAAACCCTTACCCCAACATTAATCCTTGCCCTAAACCTAACCCTAACCCTAACCCTAACTCTAACCCTAATCCTAACCCTAACCCTAACCCTAACCCTAACCCTAACCCTAACCCTAACCCTAACCCTAACCCTAACCCTAACCCTAACCCTAACCCTAACCCTAACCCTAACCCTAACCCCAACCCTATCCCTAATCCCAAACCCTGACCCTGACCCTGACCCTGACCCTAACCTTAACCCTAACCCCAACCCTAAGCCAAACCCTAACCCTAACCCTAACCCTAATCCTAACCCTAACCCTAACCCTAACCCTAACCAAAACCAAAACCAAAACCAAAACCAAAACAAAAACCAAAACACTTACCCGAATCATAACCCTAACCCTAACCCTAGCCCTAGCATTAACCCTAACCCCAAACCCTGACCCTGACTTTGACCCTAAACCTAACCCTAACCCTAACCCTAAGCCTAAGCCTAAGCCTAAGCCTAACCCTAACCCAAACCCTAACCCAACTCTAACCCTAACCCTGACCCTGACCCTAACCCTAACCCTTAACCCTAACGCCAAACCCTGACCCTAACCGTCACCCTGTCCCTGACCCTGACCCTGACCCTAACCCTAACCCTAACCCTAACCCTAACCCTAACCCTAACCCTAACCCTAACCCTAACCCTAACCCTAACCCTAACCCTAACACTAACCCTAACCCTAACCCTAACCCTAACCCTAACCCTAACCCAACCCTAACCCTAACCCCTGACCCTGACCCTGAACTTGACCCTAACCCTAACCCTAACCGTAACCCCAAACCCTTACTCTGACTCTAACCCTAACCCTAACCCATCCCTAACCGTAGCCCTAGCCCTAGCCCTAGCCCTAGCCCTAGCCCTAGCCCTAGCCCTAGCCCTAGCCCAAGCCCTAGTCCTAGCCCCAAACCCTGACCCTGACCCTGACAATGACCCTGACCCTGACCCTAACCCAAACCCTGACCCTGACCCTAACCCGAACCCTAACCGAACCCTAACCGAACTTCACAATAACCCTAACCCTATTCCGAACCCTAACCCTAACCCTAGCCCTAACCCTAACCCTAACCCTAACCCTAACCCTAACCTTAACCCTAACCCTAACCCTAACCCTAACCCTAACCCTAACCCTAACCCTAACCCTAACCCTAACCCTGACCCTGACCCTTACCTTGACCCTAACCCGTACCAAACCCTAACCCTAACCCTAACCCTAACCGTAACCCAAAACCCTGACTCTTACCCTAACCCTAACCCAAACCTAACCCTAACCCTAACCCTGACACGTACCCTGACCCTGACCCTTACCCTGTCTCTGACCCTGACCCTAACCCAAACCCAAACCCTGACCCTGACCCTGACCCTGACCCTGACCCTGATCCTGACCCTGACCCTGACCCTGACCCTGACCCTGACCCTGACCCTAACCCAACCCTAACCCTAACCCTAACCCTAACCCTGACACGTACCCTGACCCTGACCCTTACCCTGTCCCTGACCCTGACCCTAACCCAAACCCAAACCCTGACCCTGACCCTGACCCTGACCCTGACCCTGACCCTGACCCTGACCATGACCCTGACCCTAACCCGAACCCTAAGCGAACCCTAACCGAACCCTAACAATAACCCGAACCCGAACCCGAACCCTGTCCCTTACCCTAACCCGAACCCGAACCCAAACCCTTACCCTTACCGTTACCCTTACACTGACCCTGACCCTGACCCTGACCCTAACCCGAACCCTAACCGAACCCTAACCGAACCCTAACAATAACAGTAACCCTAACCCGAACCCTTACTCTAACCCCAAACCCTGACCCTGACCCTGACCCTGACCCTAACCCTAACCCTAACCCTAACC
>NW_026612460.1:72500-77500 GCF_029931775.1 Euleptes europaea | reverse complement strand
GTACTGGCAAAACGGATGGTTGCGCTCCTCCACGGAATGACCTCGACCACCGCTTCAATG
This sequence comes from Euleptes europaea, assembly GCF_029931775.1. Lineage (NCBI taxonomy): Eukaryota > Metazoa > Chordata > Lepidosauria > Squamata > Sphaerodactylidae > Euleptes > Euleptes europaea. The sequence continues at coordinate 77,440 of NW_026612460.1, read as the reverse complement.
GCCGGGATTGCTAAACTGTCAACCCCCATCTTTGGCGTCAACGCAGCGACCTTAGCGGTTCAGGTCCTGCCGCAACTGGATCTTCCGGATCAAGCCGGCTCTATGTCGGCATGGGAGCAGGAAGCTCTGCCACTAGTGACCACGACCCTGACCACCAAACTTGAAACGGATCAAGTTTTAGCGGATCATAAGGGGACCAAAGAGGACTTGCACTATGAGGAAACTCTCTGGACTGCAAACTTCCGAATCAGCCAGCCCCGTCACTTAGGTGATGCGGGCAAGGATATGTTTTTGCTCCGACAGCACAATCGGGAACACATAGACCGGGTGGCCCACTTGCAGGGTCAAATGCACGTTTTGCTTCACGACAACGACTGCTTGCAGCAGATACAAGCCGACCCAGATGGCTCGGCCCCAGCTCCACAACCAGGGTCTCCGGATCAGGCTCAACCGCAGCAACCTGCGGCACCTCTGGGCGGAACGCCCATGTTGCCAGTAACTCTAGCAGTGCCTGTGGCGCCAGGGGACCCCAGAGCTCCCGTCCTGCCACCCCCAGGATGTCCAGGGGTCCCGTTGCTTGGATCGACACCAGCACCCGTACTATCTCCAGTTCCATGGAGACTACCCAAACTGAAGATCTCTTTTGCCGGCTCGGCAGAGATACTACCTTGTCAGCGACCCAAGGTGAGGGGAGACCAAAAGCCTCCCCCCGAAGTCTCCGTTCCCTGCCCGCAGAGATCAGCACGGCCCCCTCGAGATCGCGAATCCCGATTCCAAAGGGGAGCTTGCCTCGTTTGCGGCGCGATGAACCACTTTGTTTCAGCATGTCCTCAACGCCTGGAACTCCCTCGACCGAATACATTGCCCCGAGCTCGGGGACGACCTCAACGCAGAGGCACCGCGGCCACCCGCAGTACAGCACCGGGACGGCCCACACCCTCTGCACTTCCTACTTCTGCAGACCCCTCCGGGTCCTGGATTACAAGTGCCCCATTGGGGGACTCGCTTTCTGACCTCTCGCAAAACCGGGGAAGATCTCAACGCGGAGGCGCCGCGGCCGTCCGCAGTATAACGCCAGGTCGGGGATGACCTCAACGCAGAGGCACCGCGGCCACCCGCAGTACAGCACCGGGTTGGCCCACACCCTCTGCACTTTCTACTTCCGCAGACCCCTCCCGGTCCTGGATTACAAGTGCCCCAGTGGGGGACAATTCTTCGTCTTCGGACAGGGATCTTTCCTGGGATACCCCAGCGTTAACCCTGGACTCGCTTCCTGACCTCTCACAAAACCCGGGAAGGTCTCAACACGGAGGCGCTGCGACCGCCCGCAGTACAACGCCAGGTCGGTTCACACCCTCTGCACTTCTGTTCAGAGACTCTCCCGATCTTCCTGTTTCTACAGACCCCTCCGGGTCTCGGATTATAAGTGCCCCAGTGGGGGACCATTCTCCATCTTCGCACAACGATCATCTCCAGGATACCCCAGTGCTAAACCTAGACTCGCCTCTTGACCTGTCTAATAACCGGTCACAGTCTGCGGTGAATGGAACGTCCCCGCAGACCCCCGCAGTTTCTCCTGTAAAACCTACGAAACCGACGAAGGTGAAAGAAGTAGAAAGTACGGTGTATGTGGACGCAGTGTTACAACACTATAAAGGGGGCCCCCAACTGCCTGTCAAGGCACTTATTGACTCCGGTTGCGCTCGCACTCTCATCAATGAAGCCACATTTGCAGCACTCAAAGTTAAGTCCGAGGCTTTACCAGCCCCCGTCCATTTTGCCCAAATGGATGGGAGCCATTTCAAAGGGGGCCCAGTTGATCATCGCACTATAGGGGTGGCGATGGGAATTGGCTGCCACTGGGAGCAAATAGACTTTACCATAGCCCCTATCCGATTTGAAGTGGTCCTGGGAATTAACTGGATTAAAGGTCATAGTCCCAGTATAGACTGGGACATGAACACGATCTCCTTTGCCAGCCCCAAATGCGACCAGCACCGACAGCAAGTTGCGGTGCTGTCTCCACCCGCTTCGGCATTAATCTCCGAAGTCCCATCACCGCCATCCCTCCCTGATGTATACCAGGACTTTGCTGATGTCTTCAACATTAAAGAATGTGATGCCTTACCCCCCCACCGGGCCACTGACTGTGCAATTGAAGTGGTAAAGGACTGCACATTAACCAAGAGTAAAATTTACCCTATGAGCGCTTCCGAGCGCACTGTACTACGAGACTTTTTGGACAAAAACCTTGCCAGAGGGTTCATTCGCCCATCGAATGCCCCAAACTCAGCCCCTGCATTTTTCGTCCGAAAAAAGGAGGGCGACCTTCGCCTATGCATTGACTTCAGAAAACTCAATGCAGTTACTCAAGCCAACGCCTATCCTATACCACTAATATCAGATATTTTGGGGCAGTTGCAGGAGGGTCGTATATTCTCCAAGTTGGACTTAGTAGAAGCCTACTACCGGGTCCGCATCCGCGAAGGAGACGAGCCCCTCACTGCCTTCTCTAGCTGTTTTGGAATGTTTGAATTCCTCGTGATGCCTTTCGGGTTGAAAGGGGCCCCGGGGGTCTTCATGCAACTCATCAACGAAATCCTCCACGATTTGCTGTATCGCGGGGTGGTGGTTTATTTGGATGACATTCTTATTTATTCAAAAACCATGGATGAGCATGTAGTTTTGGTCCGAGAAGTTCTGCAGCGCCTGAGCAATCACCAACTCTTTGCAAAGTTGGCTAAATGCGAATTTCATCAAAGCAAAATAACGTTCTTAGGATACATTATCTCCCACCATGGCCTTAGCATGGACCCTACCAAGGTCCAATCCGTTCTCGATTGGACCCCTCCTACCAACCGCAAACAAGTGCAACAGTTTCTGGGTTTTGCTAATTTCTATCGCGGGTTCATCCCTAACTTCGCCCAAGTGGCGCTACCCATTACTGACCTGCTGAAAACCAAGGGTAAAGAAAACTCGGCTACTTTACCCTCCGCTAAAATACTGTGGACTGATCAATGCCAAACCGCTTTTGTAGCCCTCAAACGCCTCTTCACTTCGGAACCCGTGCTACGGCACCCAGACCCGAATCGAATGTTCATTGTGCAAGTCGATGCCTCCGACGTGGCTATGGGAGGGGCTCTCCTTCAGAAAGGACCGGATGGTCTCCTTCACCCTTGCGCTTACTTCTCGAAGAAGTTTGCGCACTCCCAATTGAACTGGCCCATTTGGGAGAAAGAGGCATCGGCCGTTCACCATGCACTTACTCTATGGCGACAATTCCTGGAGGGGTCTATAGTCCCCTTTGAAGTTTGGACCGATCACAAAAATCTAGCTGCCCTCACGGGGTCCCAAAAATTGTCCGCAAAACAGCAGCGTTGGGCAGAATTCTTTGCTCAGTTTCGTTTCGTCCTGAAGCATGTCCCTGGGAAACAAAACGTTCTCGCAGATGCTCTCTCCCGGTTACCTCAATACCCGGCGAAACTCGATCGGCCAACAAACTCTTTATTTACACCCGCACAAAGAGAAGCCCTGCCTGTACTAGCTGTACAAACTCGATCCCAGACGCTGCCGCAACGGAAGCACGCAATAACCGGAGCGCAAGCTCCTCCAGCCCTACCGGCTGCCCAGCCGCCTCCGCAACCGAAACTCATGATGGCCGGCGCTCCCGCTCCTCCAGCTCCACCGGCCGCCCTGCCACCTGCAGTCTGCACACCACCGCAAGTAAGCGCTTCCCCCTCGTCAACCCCCATGACTGCTCCTGATGCCACTATGACCAAGGGGGGGGGTCCCCATCTCCGAATCCTTCTTAAAGTCCCTTCAGGAACAATGCCTTATGGAACGCTCAGATCAAACCCTGCCTCCTGGTGTAATCGAACAAGGAGGCTCTTGGTACAAAGATTCAAAATTGTATGTGCCCAAAGCGCTCCGAAAAGACGTTTTACACTTGGCTCATGGAGTAAAGACAGCTGGACACTTTGGGTTCCTTAAAACCCTTCACCTGTTGCGCAGACAATTTTGGTGGGGGGGAATGCGTTCTGACATTGACTCTTTTATTCGCAGCTGTCCTATTTGCGCCACAGTGAAACGTTCTCAAGGCAAGCCCCCAGGTCTACTGCAACCACTTGAAATACCCAACAGACCCTGGGAAGTGATTGCTATGGATTTTATGACGGATCTCCCTCTCAGCGGGGGGAAAACTGTATTATGGGTTATCACTGACTTATTTTCTAAGCAAATACATTTGGTTCCATGTGCGGGGATCCCCTCCGCTCAGAAGTTGGCCGGCCTCTTTGTGTCACATGTCTTTAGACTACATTCGTTTCCGCGCAAAATAATCTGCGACCGCCGAAGTAGTTTCGTTGCTAAGTTTTGGAAAGCTTTTCTCAAATTGGTGGGGGTGGAACAGGGGTTGTCTAGTGCATACCATCCCCAAACGGATGGTCAAACCGAACGTGTCAATGCTGTACTTGAATGTTATTTGCGCTGTTATGTCAACTACCACCAAGATGACTGGGTAGAACTGTTGCCTTTTGCAGAATATGCTTACAATAATGCTGTACATCAGTCCACAGGCTTCAGCCCGTTTTATGCGGTGTATGGACAGGACTTCGGTCCTATCACCCCGATAGAAGGTTTGGAGGGGGAGGGGGATGCCGACATTGCCTCTTGGGCACACACCCTCCGTACCACATGGCCCTGGCTGGTTAGCAACCTTGACCGAGCCAAGCGCAAATACAAGGCGCAGGCCGACAAGCATCGTTCCCCCGGGGGGGACCCGCAAGTGGGTAACCTGGTATACCTTTCCACCAAGAACCTGCGTTCCACCCGTTCATGCCATAAGCTCAATGCTAAGTACATTGGCCCATTTCCCATCATTCGCATCATAAATCCTGTCACGGTGGAACTGTCTCTCCCCAAAACCCTGAGGCGTGTGCACC
>NW_026612460.1:47500-55000 GCF_029931775.1 Euleptes europaea | reverse complement strand
TAACCCTAACCCTAACCCCAAACCTTGACCCTGACCCTGACCCTGACCCTAACCCTAACCCAACCCTAACCCAAACGCAAACGCAAACGCAAACGCAAACCCAAACCCAAACCCAAACCCAAACCCAAACCCAAACCCAAACCCAAACCCAAACCCAAACCCAAACCCAAACCCAAACCGAACCCTAACCCTAACCCTAACCCTAACGCTAACGCTAACCCTAACCCTAACCCTAACCCTAACCCTAACCCTAACCCAAACCCTAACCCTAACCCTAACCCTAACCCTAACCCTAACCCCAAACCTTGCCCCGGACCCTAACCATAACCCTAACCCTAAACCTAACACTAACCCTAACCCTAACCCTAACCCCAAACCCAGAAGCTGACCCTGATCCTGATCCTGATCCTGACCCTAACCCTAACCCTAACCCTAACCCTAACCCTAACCCTAACCCTAAGCCTAACCCTAACCCTTACCCTATCCCTAACCCTAACCCTAACACTAACACTAACCCTAACCCTAACACTAACACTAACACTAACACTAACACTAACACTAACCCCAAACCTTGACCCTGACCCATACCCTGACCCTAACCCAACCCTAACCCAAACCTGACCTTAACCCTAACCCTAACCCTAACCCTAACCCAACCCTAACCCTAACCCTAACCCTAACCCAAACCCTAACCCTAACCCTCATCCCAAACCCTGACCCTGACCCTGAACCTAACCCTAACCCTAACCCTAACCCTAACCCTAACCCTAACCCTAACCCTAACCCTAACCCTAACCCTATCCCTATCCCTAACCCTAACCCTAACCCTAACCCTAACCCTAACCGTAACCCTAACCCTAACCCTAACCCCTGACCGTGACCCTGACCTTGACCCTAACCCTAACCCTAACCCTAACCCTAACCCTTACCCTAAACCTAACCCTAACCCTAACCCTAACCCTAACCCTTACCAAACCCTAACCTTAACCGTAACCCTAAACCCTGACTCTGACTCTGACTCTGACCCTAACCCTAACCCATCCCTAACCGTAGCCCTAGCCCTAGTCCTAGCCCTAGCCCTAGCCCTAACCCTAACGCCAAACCCTGACCCTGATCCTGACCCAGACCCTGACCCTGACCCTGACCCATACCCTGACCCTGACCCTGACCCTGACCCTGACCCTGACACTGACACTGACCCTGACCCTGACCCTGACCCTAACCCGAACCCTAACCGAACCCTAACCGAACTTAACAATAACCCTACCCCTATTCCGAACCCTAACTCTAACCCCAAACCCTGACCTTGACCCTGACCCTGACCCTGACCCTAACCCTAACCCAATCCTCGCCCTAACCCCAACCCCAACCCTAACCCTAACCCTAACCCTAATCCCAAACCCTTACCCTTACTTTGATCCTGACCACAACCCTTACCCTTACCCTAACCCTAACCCAAACCCTAACCTAACCCTAACCCTAACCGAACTGTAACCCTAACCCTTACCCAAACCCTTACCCTAACACTAATCCTTGCCCTAACCCTCACCTTCACCCTAACCCTAACCCTAACAGTAACCCTAATCCCAAACAATGACCCTGACCCTGACCCTGACCCTGACCCTAACCCTAACCCTAACCCTAACCCTAACCCTAACCCTAACCCTAACCCTAACCCTAACCCAATCCTAACCCTAACCCTAACCCTAACCCCAACCCTAACCCTAACCCTAATCCCAAACCCTGACCCTGATCCTGACCGTAACCCTAACCCTAACCCTAACCCTAACCCTAACCCGAAAACTAACCCTAACCCTAACCCTAACCCAAACCCTCATCCCAAACCCTGACCCTGAACCTGATCCTGACCCTAACCCTAACCCTAACCCTAACCCTAACCCTAACACTATCCCTAACCCTAACCCTAACCCTAACCCTAACCCTAACCCTAAACCCTGACCCTAATCCTAACCCTAACCCTAACCCTAACCCTAACCCTAACCCTAACTGAACTCTAACCCTACCCCTACCTCTACCCCACCCCTACCCCTAACCCTAACCCTAACCCTAACCCTAACCCTAACCCTAACCCTAACCCTAACCCTAACCCTAACCCTAACCCTAACCTAACCCTAACCCTAACCCTAATCCTTATCCTAATCCTAATCGTAATCCTAATCGTAATCCTAATCCTAATTATAATCCTAACCCTAACCCTAACCCTCACCCCAAACCTTGACCCTGACCCTAACCCAACCCTAACCCAAACACAAACGCAAACGCAAACCCAAACCCAAACCCAAACCCAAACCCAAACCCAAACCCAAACCCAAACCCAAACCCAAACCCAAACCCAAACCCAAACCGAACCCTAACCCTAACCCTAACCCTAACGCTAACGCTAACCCTAACCCTAACCCTAACCCTAACCCTAACCCTAACCCTAACCCTAACCCTAACCCTAACGCTAACCCTAACCCTAACCCCAAACCTTGCCCCGGACCCTAACCATAACCCTAACCCTAAACCTAACACTAACCCTAACCCTAACCCTAACCCCAAACCCAGAAGCTGACCCTGATCCTGATCCTGATCCTGACCCTAACCCTAACCCTAACCCTAACCCTAACCCTAACCCTAACCCTAACCCTAACCCTAACCCTAACCCTAACCCTAACCCTAACCCTAACCCTAACCCTAACCCTAACCCTAACACTAACCCTAACCCTAACACTAACACTAACACTAACACTAACACTAACACTAACCCCAAACCTTGACCCTGACCCATACCCTGACCCTAACCCAACCCTAACCCAAACCTGACCTTAACCCTAACCCTAACCCTAACCCTAACCCAACCCTAACCCTAACCCTAACCCTAACCCAAACCCTAACCCTAACTCTCATCCCAAACCCTGACCCTGACCCTGAACCTAACCCTAACCCTAACCCTAACCCTAACCCTAACCCTAACCCTAACCCTAACCCTAACCCTATCCCTATCCCTATCCCTAACCCTAACCCTAACCCTAACCCTAACCCTAACCCTAACCGTAACCGTAACCCTAACCCTAACCCTAACCCTAACCCCTGACCGTGACCCTGACCTTGACCCTAACCCTAACCCTAACCCTAACCCTAACCCTAACCCTAACCCTAAACCTAACCCTAACCCTAACCCTAACCCTAACCCTTACCAAACCCTAACCTTAACCGTAACCCCAAACCCTGACTCTGACTCTGACTCTGACCCTAACCCTAACCCATCCCTAACCGTAGCCATAGCCCTAGTCCTAGCCCTAGCCCTAGCCCTAACCCTAACGCCAAACCCTGACCCTGATCCTGATCCTGACCCAGACCCTGACCCTGACCCTGACCCATACCCTGACCCTGACCCTGACCCTGACCCTGACACTGACACTGACCCTGACCCTGACCCTAACCCGAACCCTAACCGAACCCTAACCGAACTTAACAATAACCCTACCCCTATTCCGAACCCTAACTCTAACCCCAAACCCTGACCTTGACCCTGACCCTGACCCTGACCCTAACCCTAACCCAATCCTCGCCCTAACCCCAAACCCAACCCTAACCCTAACCCTAACCCTAATCCCAAACCCTTACCCTTACTTTGATCCTGACCACAACCCTTACCCTTACCCTAACCCTAACCCAAACCCTAACCTAACCCTAACCCTAACCGAACTGTAACCTTAACCCTTACCCAAACCCTTACCCTAACACTAATCCTTGCCCTAACCCTCACCTTCACCCTAACCCTAACCCTAACAGTAACCCTAATCCCAAACAATGACCCTGACCCTGACCCTGACCCTGACCCTAACCCTAACCCTAACCCTAACCCTAACCCTAACCCTAACCCTAACCCTAACCCTAACCCTAACCCTAACCCAATCCTAACCCTAACCCTAACCCTAACCCCAACCCTAACCCTAACCCTAATCCCAAACCCTGACCCTGATCCTGACCGTAACCCTAACCCTAACCCTAACCCTAACCCTAACCCGAAAACTAACCCTAACCCTAACCCTAACCCAAACCCTCATCCCAAACCCTGACCCTGAACCTGATCCTGACCCTAACCCTAACCCTAACCCTAACCCTAACCCTAACCCTAACCCTAACACTATCCCTAACCCTAACCCTAACCCTAACCCTAACCCTAACCCTAACCCTAACCCTAACCCTAACCCTAAACCCTGACCCTAATCCTAACCCTAACCCTAACCCTAACCCTAACCCTAACCCTAACTGAACTCTAACCCTACCCCTACCTCTACCCCACCCCTACCCCTAACCCTAACCCTAACCCTAACCCTAACCCTAACCCTAACCCTAACCCTAACCCTAACCCTAACCCTAACCCTAACCCTAATCCTAATCCTAATCCTAATCGTAATCCTAATCGTAATCCTAATCCTAATTATAATCCTAACCCTAACCCTAACCCTCACCCCAAACCTTGACCCTGACCCTAACCCAACCCTAACCCAAACCCAAACGCAAACGCAAACCCAAACCCAAACCCAAACCCAAACCCAAACCCAAACCCAAACCCAAACCCAAACCAAAACCCGAACCCTAACCCTAACCCTAACCCTTACCCTAACGCTAACCCTAACCCTAACCCTAACCCTAACCCTAACCCTAAACCTAACCCTAACCCTAACCCTAACCCTAACCCTAACCCTAACCCTAACCCTAACCCCAAACCTTGCCCCGGACCCTAACCATAACCCTAACCCTAAACCTAACACTAACCCTAACCCTAACCCTAACCCCAATCCCAGAAGCTGACCCTGGTCCTGATCCTGATCCTGACCCTGACCCTAACCCTAACCCTAACCCTAACCCTAACCCTAACCCTAACCCTAACCCTAACCCTAACCCTAACCCTAACCCTAACCCTAACCCAACCCTAACCCTAACCCTAACCCAAACCCTAACCCTAACCCTCATCCCAAACCCTGACCCTGACCCTGAACCTAACCCTAACCCTAACCCTAACCCTAACCCTAACCCTAACCCTAACCCTAACCCTAACCCTATCCCTATCCCTAACCCTAACTATAACCCTAACCGTAACCCTAACCCTAACCCTAACCCCTGACCGTGACCCTGACCTTGACCCTAACCCTAACCCTAACCCTAACCCTAACCCTAACCCTAAACCTAAACCTAACCCTAACCCTAACCCTAACCCTAACCCTAACCCTAACCCTAACCCTAACTCTTACCAAACCCTAACCTTAACCGTAACCCCAAACCCTGACTCTGACTCTGACTCTGACCCTAACCCTAACCCATCCCTAACCGTAGCCGTAGCCCTAGCCCTAGCCCTAGCCCTAGCCCTAGCCCTAACCCTAACGCCAAACCCTGACCCTGATCCTGACCCAGACCCTGACCCTGACCCTGACCCATACCCTGACCCTGACCATGACCCTGACCCTGACCCTGACCCTGACCCTGACCCTGACCCTGACCCTAACCCGAACCCTAACCGAACCCTAACCGAACTTAACAATAACCCTACCCCTATTCCGAACACTAACTCTAACCCCAAACCCTGACCCTGACCCTGACCCTAACCCTAACCCAATCCTCGCCCTAAATCCAACCCCAACCCTAACCCTAACCCTAACCCTAATCCCAAACCCTTACCCTTACTTTGATCCTGACAAAAACCCTTACCCTTACCCTAACCCTAACAAAAACCCTAACCTAACCCTAACCCTAACCGAACTGTAACCCTAACCCTTACCCAAACCCTTACCCTAACACTAATCCTTGCCCTAACCCTCACCCTCACCCTAACCCTAACCCTAACAGTAACCCTAATCCCAAACAATGACCCTGACCCTGACCCTGACCCTAACCCTAACACTAAACCTAACCCTAACCCTAACCCTAACCCTAACCCTAACCCTAACCCTAACCCTAACCCTAAACCCAATCCTAACCCTAACCCTAACCCTAACCCTCACCCCAACCCTAACCCTAACCCTAACCCTAACCCTAAACCTAACCCTAACCCTAACCCTAACCCTAACCCTAACCCTAACCCTAACCCTAACCCTAACCCTAACCCTAACCCTAACCCTAACCCTAACCCTAAACCCAATCCTAACCCTAACCCTAACACTAACCCTAACCCAACCCTAACCCTAACCCTAACCCTAACCCTAACCCTAAACCTAACCCTAACCCTAACCCTAACCCTAACCCTAACCCTAACCCTAACCCTAACCCTAACCCTAACCCTAACCCTAACCCTAACCCTAACCCTAACCCTAACCCTAACCCTAACCCTAACCAAAACTAAAACTAAAACCAAATCCAAAACCCAAAACCTTACCCTAACCGGAACACTAACCCTAGCCCTAGCCCTGACCCTAACCCTAACCCCAAACCCTGACCCTGACTTTGACCCAAATCGTAACTGTAACCGTAACCCTAACCCTAACCCTAAACCCTGACCCTAATCCTAACCCTAACCCTAACCCTAACCCTAACCCTAACCCTAACCCTAACTGAACTCTAACCCTACCCCTACCTCTACCCCACCCCTACCCCTAACCCTAACCCTAACCCTAACCCTAACCCTTACCCTAACCCTAACCCTAACCCTAACCCTAACCCTAACCCTAATCCTAATCCTAATCCTAATCCTAATCCTAATCCTAATCCTAATCCTAATCGTAATCCTAATCCTAATCCTAACCCTAACCCTAACCCTCACCCCAAACCTTGACCCTGACCCTAACCCAACCCTAACCCAAACGCAAACGCAAACGCAAACGCAAACCCAAACCCAAACCCAAACCCAAACCCAAACCCAAACCCAAACCCAAACCCAAACCCAAACCCAAACCCAAACCCAAACCAAAACCAAAACCAAAACCCGAACCCTAACCCTAACCCTAACCCTAACGCTAACGCTAACGCTAACCCTAACCCTAACCCTAACCCTAACCCTAACCCTAACCCTAAACCTAACCCTAACCCTAACCCTAACCCTAACCCTAACCCTAACCCCAAACCTTGCCCCGGACCCTAACCATAACCCTAACCCTAAACCTAACACTAACCCTAACCCTAACCCTAACCCCAATCCCAGAAGCTGACCCTGGTCCTGATCCTGATCCTGATCCTGACCCTAACCCTAACCCTAACCCTAACCCTAACCCTAACCCTAACCCTAACACTAACACTAACCCTAACCCTAACACTAACACTAACACTAACACTAACCCCAAACCTTGACCCTGACCCATACCCTGACCCTAACCCAACCCTAACCCAAACCTGACCTTAACCCTAACCCTAACCCTAACCCTAACCCTAACCCTAACCCTAACCCTAACCCTAACCCAACCCTAACCCTAACCCTAACCCTAACCCTAACCCTCATCCCAAACCCTGACCCTGACCCTGAACCTAACCCTAACCCTAACCCTAACCCTAACCCTAACC
>NW_026612460.1:25000-27500 GCF_029931775.1 Euleptes europaea | reverse complement strand
TCATGGTCCAAGTGGACATTTTTATGCGGGAGCAGGGCCGGACCTTTACCTCCGAAGAGTCCCAGGTCCAGTATGTGGCCTCCCTCCTGCAAGGCGAAGCGGCCGCGTGGATGGTGTTACAGTACGAGCTCCGCTCCCCTGTGCTACGGAGTTTGGATGACTTTATGATCGCACTCCGTAACCGGTTTGAGGACCCGAATCTGGGGGAGCGGGCCAAAGCCGCTCTGATGCAACTGCGCCAAGGAACCAAATCGGTGGCGCAGTATGCGAGCGAGTTCCAGTCCTTATCGAGTCGGATTCTGGACTGGAGCGAGGCTACCCGGGTGCAGTTGTTCAGGGAGGGCCTAAACCCGGACCTGCAGCATTGGGCCTTTATGCAAGGCAACCCCCCTGACGTTGAGGGTTGGGTGCGTCACGCCGCCGATATCGAAAATAGGAAGCAGCTCCTAAACTTGTCCAGACAACGATCCGGCCGCGACTTTAAACCGAGAGGAGACAAGGCAAGTGGGATCCGTGACCCTCGCACCCCGGGTGGCGGCGGTCCCACGCCAGCGGAGCGCCGCAAGCGCTTCGAGGCAGGGGTGTGCCTGGTTTGTGGAGGAAAGGGTCACTTCGCCTCCCAATGCCCATCCCGCTCCGGACGCCCGGCTTCCATTCGTCCCGTCCCGAGCGAACCAGAGAAAGCCCCCGCAGAGGGTCAGCCGCGACGTCGCAGCAACACTCCAGGACGACGGAGCACTCCCTCGGCACTACACGCGCACGCCCTGGATGGGATCGCCAGTTCGACCGGTCCATCGGGAAACCGGATTACCAGTGCAGCCTCTGACTCTGCCGAGTCACGGATTACAAATACCTCGTCCCCCTCGTCCAGCGAGGAGGAAGAGTGGGATGTGCCGGCAAAAAACGCCGTCGGTCTGCTGTAAGGGGGGCTCCTCAGCAGACCGCACCGTCCCCTGTGCAAGGAGCTCCACCGATGGTAAGCGCCCAGGAAGATAATGTTTATATCCGGGTTCACCTCTCACTACCCAAGGGGGGCCCAGCTTTAGAATTCCCCGCGCTCGTGGACTCGGGGTGCGCCCGCACTTTGATTAGTGAGGAGGCGGCCCGGAAATTACAAGTCCGCCGCAAGCGCCTCCCGGGTCCCCTCCGCTTCTCCCAGATGGACGGGAGTGACTTTAAAAAGGGGCCTGTCACTCACCGGACTACCGCGATAGTCATGACTGTAGGGGAGCATTGGGAACAGTTGTACTTTACCATTGCCCCCATAGTTGCCCCTGTAGTACTGGGAATGAACTGGCTACGGGGCCACAACCCTTCCATTGATTGGGTCAAGCGGACCCTTACCTTCCCAGAGGATCCCTGCACCATGCATGACAGGGACCGCATGACCGAGACTCCGGCGGCCGCCCTAGTGGGTTCCCCAGGACCCGTTTCCGATACCCCCAACCTACCCTCGGAATACTCCCAATATTCTGATGTGTTTGATGTGCGGGAGTGTGACAAACTGCCACCGCACCGGGAGACCGACTGTGCGATTGAAATAGTTGGAGACGGCAAGTTATCCAAGGGAAAGGTGTACCCCATGAGCCCCAGTGAAAAGGCAGTGTTGCGGGACTATCTGGACACTAACTTGGCGAGGGGCTTCATCCGCCCCTCCAAGGCTCCGTACTCCGCCCCCGCCTTTTTTGTCAGAAAGAAGACGGGTGACTTAAGACTGTGTATTGACTTTCGGAGGCTCAACGCTGTCACGCAGTCTAACGCTTACCCCCTCCCTCTCATTCCAGACCTGCTAGCACAATTGAAGGAGGGCCGGATTTTCACCAAACTGGATTTAGTGGAAGCCTATCACCGCATCCGCATAAAAGAGGGGGACGAACCAACAACGGCTTTTTCGAGCTGTTTTGGCATGTTTGAGTATTTAGTCATGCCGTTCGGACTTTCTGGGGCTCCGAGTGTGTTCATGCAGTTAATCAATGAAGTGTTACATGATTTGTTGTTTCGGGGGGTGGTGGTATTTCTGGACGATATACTCATTTATTCTGAAACCATGGAAGAGCATGTCCGGCTGGTGCGGGAGGTCCTCCAGCGGTTACGGGACCTCAAGTTATATGCCAAAGTGTCTAAGTGTGAATTCCACCAGCCTTCCATTACCTTTCTAGGCTATGTAATCTCCCACCAGGGGTTGGAAATGGACCCCGGAAAGGTTCAGGCTGTGCGAGATTGGGAACCCCCTACTATGCGCAAGCAACTGCAGCAGTTCCTGGGGTTCGCCAACTTTTACCGCAATTTCATTCCCAACTTTGCGCAAGTGGCTCTTCCTCTCACTTCCCTTCTACGCACTAAGGGAAAGGGTGCCAATGCCGCCTTGCCTTCGGCCCGACTGCAATGGTCCCCTCCCTGCCAACAGGCTTTCGAGGACTTGAAGCTACTCTTCTCGTCCGAACCGGTCCTGGCCCACCCGGACTGCACCAAACCGTTTGTGGTCCAGGTGGACGCATCC
>NW_026612460.1:0-10000 GCF_029931775.1 Euleptes europaea | reverse complement strand
CAAAACCAAAACACTTACCCGAATCGTAACCCTAACCCTAGCCCTAGCATTAACCCTAACCCCAAAATCTGACCCTGACTTTTACCCTAAACCTAAGCCTAAGCCTAACCCTAACCCTAACTTTAACCCAACCCTAACCCTAACCCTGACCCTGACGCTAACCCTAACCCTTTACCCTAACTCCAAACCCTGATCCTGACCGTCACCCTGTCCCTGACCCAGTCCCTAACCCTAACCCTAACCCTAACCCTAACCCTAACCCTAACCCTAACCCTAACCCTAACCCTAACCCTAACCCTAACCCTAACCCTAACCCTAACCCTAACCAAACTCTAACCCTACCCCTACCCCTAACCCAAACCCTAACCCTAACCCTAACCCTAACCCTAACCCTAACCCCAAACCTTGACCCTGACCCTGACCCATACCCTGACCCTAACCCAACCCTAACCCAAACCTGACCCTAACCCTAACCCTAACCCTCACCCTAACCCTAACCCTAACCCTAACCCTAACCCTAACCCTAACCCTAACCCTAACCCTAACCCTAACCCTAACCCTAACCCTAACCCTAACCCTGACATGTACCCTGACCCTGACCCTTACCCTGTCCCTGACCCTGACCCTAACCCAAACCCAAACCCAAACCCGGACCCGGACCCTGACCCTGACCCTGACCCTGACCCTGACCCTGACCCTGACCCTGACCCTGACCCTGACCCTGATCCTGACCCTGACCCTGACCTTAACCCGAACCCAAACAGGACCCTAACCGAACCCTAACAATAACCCGAACCCGAACCCGAACCCGAACCCGAACCCTGTCCCTGACCCTAAACCCTAACCCAAACCCTTACCCTTACCGTTACCCTTACACTGACCCTGACCCTGACCCTAACCCGAACCCTAACCCAATCCTAACCCTAACCCTAACCCTAACCCTAATCCCAAACCCCAAACACTTACCCTGATACTGACCCTAACGCTAACCCTAACCCTAACCCAATCCTAACCCTAACCCTAACCGAACTATAACCCTTACCCTTACCCAAACCCTTACCCCAACACTAATCCTTGCCCTAACCCTAACCCTAACCCTAACCCTAACCCTAACCCTCACCCTAACCCTAACCCTAACCCTAACCCTAACGCTAACCCTAACCCTAACCCTAACCCTAACCCTAACCCTAACCCTAACCCTAACCCTAACCCTAACCCCAACCCTATCCCTAATCCCAAACCCTGACTCTGACCCTGACCCTGACCCTGACCCTAACCTTAACCCTAACCCCAACCCTAACCCCAACCCTAACCCTAACCCTAACCCTAACCCTAACCCTAACCCTAACCCTAACCCTAACCCTAACCCTAACCCTAACCCTAACCCTAACCAAAACCAAAACCAAAACCAAAACCAAAACCAAAACACTTAACCGAATCGTAACCCTAACCCTAACCCTAGCCCTAGCATTAACCCTAACCCCAAACCCTGATCCTGACTTTGACCCTAAACTTAACCCTAACCCTAAGCCTAAGCCTAACCCTAACCCTAACCCTAACCCAAACCCTAACCCAACCCTAACCCTAACCCTGACCCTGACCATAACCCTAACCTTTAACCCTAACTCCAAACCCTGACCCTGACCGTCACCCTGTCCCTGACCCTGACCCTAACCCGAACCCGAACCCGAAACCGAACCCTAACCCTAACCCTAACCCTAACCCTAACCCTAACCCTAACCCTAACCCTAACCCTAACCCTAACCCTAACCCTAACCCTAACCCTAACCCTAACCCTAACCAAACTCTAACCCTAACCCTAACCCTACCCCTAACCCTAACCCTAACCCTAACCCTAACCCTAACCTAACCCTAACCCTAACCCTAACCCTAACCCCAAACCTTGACCCTGACCCTGACCCATACCCTGACCCTAACTCAGCCCTAACCCAAACCTGACCCTAACCCTAACCCTAACCCTAACCCTAACCCTAACCCTAACCCTAACCCTAACCCTAACCCTAACCCTAACCCTAACCCTAACCCTAACCCTAACCCTAACCCTAACCCTAACCCTAACCCTAAACCTAACCAAACCTAACCCTAACCCTAACCCTAACCCCTGACCCTGACCCTGACCCTGACCCTGACCTTGACCCTAACCCTAACCCTAACCCTAACACTTACCAAACCCTAACCCTAACCCTAACCCTAACCCTAACCGTAACCCCAAACCCTGACTCTGACTCTGACCCTAACCCTAACCCATCCCTAACCGTAGCCCTAGCCCTAGCCCTAGCCCTAGCCCTAGCCCTAGCCCTAGCCCTAGCCCTAGCCCTAACCCCAAACCCTGACCCTGACCCTGACCCTGACCCTGACCCTGACCTGACCCTGACCCTGACACTGACACTGACACTGACCCTGACCCTAACCCAAACCCTGACCCTGACCCTGACCCTAACCCGAACCCTAACCGAACCCTAACCGAACTTAACAATAACCCTAACCCTATTCCGAACCCTAACACTAACCCTAACCCTAACCCTAATCCTAACCCTAACCCTAACCCTAACCCTAACCCTAACCCTAACTCTAACTCTAACTCTAACCCTAACCCTAATGCTAACCCTAACCCTAACCCTAACCCTAACCCTAACCCTGACCCTGACCCTGACCCTGACCCTGACCTTGACCCTAACCCTAACCCTAACCCTAACCCTAACCCTAACCCTAACCCTAAACCTAAACCTAAACCTACACCTAAACCTAAACCTAAACCTAACCCTAATCCCAAACCATGACCCTGATCCTGACCCAAACTCTAACCCTAACACTAACCCAACCCTAACCTTAACCCTAACCCTAACCCTAACCCTAACCCTAACCCTAACCCTAACCCTAACCCTAACCCTAACCCTTACCCTAACCCTAACCCTAACCCTAACCCTAACCCTAACCCTGACCCTAAACCTAACCCTAACCCTAACCCTAACCCTGACCCTTACCCTAACCCTAACCCTAACCCAATCCTAACCCTAACCCCAACCCTAACCCTAACCCTAACCCTAACCCTAACCCTAACCCTAACCCTAACACTAACCCTAACCCTAACCCTAATCCCAAACTCCAAACCCTTACCCTGATCGTGACCCTAACGCTAACCCTAACCCAATCCTAACCCTAACCTTAACCGAACTGTAACCCTTACCCTTACCCAAACCCTTACCTTAACACTAATCCTTGCCCTAACCCTAACCCTAACCCTAACCCTAACCCTAACCCTAACCCTAACGCTAACCCTAACCCTAACCCTAACCCTAACCCTAACCCTAACCCTAACCCTAACCCTAACCCTAACCCCAACCCTATCCCTAATCCCAAACCCTGACTCTGACCCTGACCCTGACCCTGACCCTGACCCTAACCTTAACCCTAACCCCAACCCTAACCCCAACCCTAACCCTAACCCTAACCCTAACCCTAACCCTAACCCTAACCCTAACCAAAACCAAAACCAAAACCAAAACCAAAACCAAAACCAAAACCAAAACACTTACCCGAATCGTAACCCTAACCCTAACCCTAGCCCTAGCATTAACCCTAACCCCAAACCCTGACCCTGACTTTGACCCTAAACCTAACCCTAACCCTAAGCCTAAGCCTAACCCTAACCCTATGTCAGCCCTTGGCCCACAGAACCAGAAATCACCACAAAGTCATATAGAGTCCAAACAGATGGCTTTTACTGGTCAATTAGGCATACAGTGCAAACGAATAAAATGACAGCTATGAGAGGCTCACTAGCTGGGAGATATTATAAGGCAGGGAAGGCGGGAGATTACACGTACAGGCTGAATACAGTTTCTCAGGAGCTGGGTTCCCAGGCCTCGGTATGCGACCTTGGGGGGCAGACAATACAACGCAGAGACAGAGGCAATAACGAAACCGAGATAGCAGCCTGACATTCTGCTCCCCTCAAGGCCCCCTCCCAGTTCGCAAGGGGGCTGGCCGATCTGGGTAAGCAATGTGAAAGGCGTCGACGAGGTCGGGGGCGGAGACATCCCGTGCGCGTACCCATTCGTCATAGGCAGGGGGGAAATGTTTCCAACGGACCAAATATTGCAGGTTGCCATGGTGAACACGGGAGTCAAGGATCTTGGAGACTTCGAAGTGTTCCTCCCCCCCCACCATGATGGGTTGCGCAGGAGGTGGGTCCGGATGCCATCGTGGAGAAGCAACATGGGGTTTGAGGAGGCTAATGTGGAAAACAGGATGCACACGCCTCAAGGACTTGGGGAGAGCCAGTTCCACCGTGACAGGGTTTATGACCCGGGTGATGGGGAAAGGGCCAATGTATTTGGCACTGAGCTTATGGCACGGTTGGGTGGAACGGAGATTTTTGGTGGAAAGGTAAACCAAAGTACCTACTTGCAGATCACCCCCGGGGGAGCGATGTTTGTCAGCTTGTGCTTTGTATTTACGTTTGGCTCGGTCGAGGTTGCTAACGAGCCAGGGCCAAGTGGTACGGAGGGCGTGTGCCCAGGAGGCAATATCGGGGTTCCCCTCCCCCTCTATATCATCTGTAGGAGCGATGGGACTGAAATCTTGTCCATACACAGCAAAAAATGGGCTAAAACCTGTGGATTGATGCATGGCATTATTGTAGGCATATTCTGCTAAAGGTAACAGTTCTACCCAGTTATCCTGGTGGTAGTTAACATAACAGCGTAAATAACATTCAAGTACAGCATTGACACGTTCAGTTTGACCATCAGTTTGAGGATGGTATGCACTAGACAACCCTTGTTCCACTCCCACCAACTTGAGGAAAGCTTTCCAAAACTTAGAAACGAAACCACTGCCGCGGTCACAAATTATCTTACGCGGAAACGAATGTAAACGAAAGATATGCGTCACGAAGAGGCGGGCCAGTTTCTGAGCAGAGGGGATCCCTGCGCATGGAATCAAATGTATTTGCTTAGAAAACAAATCAGTAACAACCCACAACACAGTTTTACCCCCACTGAGAGGGAGATCAGTCATGAAGTCCATAGCAATCACTTCCCAAGGTTTGCTGGGCGTTTCAAGAGGTTGTAGCAGTCCCGGGGGTTTGCCCTGCGATCGTTTCGCAGCGGCACAAACGGGACAGCTGCGGATGAAGGAGTCAATGTCGGAAAGCATTCCCCCCCACCAGAACTGTCTGCGCAATAAGTGAAGGGTTTTCAGGAACCCAAAGTGCCCAGCTGTTTTGGCTCCATGGGCTAAATGTAAAACGTCCTTTCGGAGAGCCTTGGGGACATATAATTTCGAGTCCTTGTACCAGGATCCTCCTTGTTCCAAAACACCAGGAGGTAGGGTATGAGCGGAACGTTCTAAAAGGCACTGGTCCCGAAGGACAGTTAAAAAGGACTCGGAGATGGGGATTTTGGAGGGGGCCCCCCCGTCGGCCATGGAGATCTTAGAAACAGTTATGGGGCTAGTGCTTACGTGCGGCGGCGCGCAGACTGCAGGCGGCTGGGCGGTCGGAGGGGTAGGAAGGGCGGGAACTCCGGTTTGTTGTGGTGGCGGCTGGGCAGCCGGTTGAGCTGGCGGAGCTTGTACGTTGGGTAAGGTGTGTTGATGCTGGGATCGAGTTTGTACAGCCAGCATAGGTAGAGCCCCACGTTGCATAGGGGTGAACAGAGAGTTGGTGGGTCTTTCGAGTTTTACCGGATATTGTGGTAAACGGGAGAGGGCATCCGCAAGAACGTTCTGTTTCCCAGGGACGTGCTTCAGGGTGAAACGGAACTGCGCAAAGAACTCCGCCCACCGTTGTTGTTTCGCCGATACCTTATGGGACCCCGTGAGGGCAGCTAGATTTTTGTGATCGGTCCAAACCTCAAAGGGGACTTTAGACCCCTCCAAGAATTGTCGCCATAGAGTCAGTGCATGATGAACTGCTGAGGCCTCTTTCTCTCAGATGGGCCAGTTTAATTGAGCGTGCGCAAATTTTTTTGAAAAGTAAGCGCAAGGGTGAAGAAGACCATCCGGTCCTTGCTGGAGGAGAGCCCCTCCCATGGCTACATCGGAAGCATCGACTTGCACAATGAACATTTGATTTGGGTCTGGGTGCTGTAGCACCGGCTCCGAAGTGAAGAGGCGTTTGAGGGCTAGAAAGGCGGCTTGGCATTGCTCAGTCCATAGGATTTTCGCGGAGGGCAAGGCAGCCGAGCTTACTTTTCCCTTAGTTTTCAGTAGGTCCGTAATGGGTAGAGCCACCTGGGCGAAGTTAGGGATGAATCCTCGATAGAAGTTTGCAAATCCCAGGAACTGCTGTACTTGCTTCCGGTTGGTGGGGGGAGTCCAATCGAGGACGGCTTGGACTTTGGCGGGGTCCATGCGAAGACCTTGGTGGGAGATGATGTATCCCAAAAACGTGAGTTTGCTTTGGTGAAATTCGCACTTAGCTAGTTTTGCGAAAAGTTGATGGTTACGCAGGCGTTGCAGAACTTCCCTGACCAGAGCCACATGCTCGTCCATAGTTTTCGAATAAATGAGAATATCATCTAAGTAGACCACCACCCCACGATATAGAAGGTCATGTAGGATTTCATTGATGAGTTGCATGAAGACCCCCGGAGCCCCTTTTAATCCGAACGGCATCACAAGGAATTCATACATTCCGAAACAGCTAGAGAAGGCAGTGAGGTGCTCATCCCCTTCGCGGATACGGACTCGGTAGTAAGCTTCCACCAAGTCTAATTTAGAGAACACACGGCCTTCCTGTAATTGTCCCAAAATATCGGATATTAATGGGATAGGATAGGCATTGGTCTGGGTAACCGCATTGAGCTTTCTGAAGTCAATGCACAGGCGAAGGTCGCCCTCTTTTTTCCGGACGAAAAACGCGGGGGCCGAGTTTGGGGCATTCGAAGGGCGAATGAACCCTCTGGCGAGGTTTTTGTCCAAAAAGTCCCGGAGGACAGTGCGCTCGGAAGCGCTCATAGGGTAAATCTTACTCTTGGTCAATGTGCAGTCCTTTACCACTTCAATCGCACAGTCTGAGGCCCGGTGGGGGGGTAAGGCATCACATTCCTTAAGGTCGAAGACATCTTCAAAGTCTCGGTATACAGCGGGTAGAGCCGGTGGTGCTGGGGCAGTAGAGGTTAATGCTGGAACGGGCGGATATAGCAGAGCAAAGTTTTGCCGATGCTGGTCGCAGGTGGGACTAGCGAAGGAGATAGTGTTTGTTTCCCAATCAATACTGGGACTATGTCCTTTAATCCAGTTAATTCCCAAGACCACTTCAAATCGGATAGGGGCTATAGTGAAGTCTATTTGTTCCCAGTGGGAACCAATTCCCATTGCCACCCCTATGGTGCGGTGATCAACTGGACCCCCCTGGAAATGGCTTCCGTCCATTTGGGCAAATTGGACGGGGGCGGGTAAAGCCTCAGAGTCGGCTCTGAGTGCAGCAAAAGTGGTTTCGCTTATGAGAGTGCGACAGCAACCGGAGTCAATTAGTGCTTTGACGGGGATTTGTGGGCCACCGTTAAGTTGCTGTAAAACTGCATCCACGTAGACGGTGGTGTCCACGTCTTTAATTTTGGTAGGAGCATTCGGTTTGATAGGAAGATCCTGAGAGGTCTGTGGAGACGCTCCATTCACCACAGACCGGAGCCGTTTTTTGACAAGTCGAGGGGAGATTCCAGGTTTAAGGCTGGAGAAATCCAAGGATTTTCCTCATCCGAAGAGGGAAAACCGTCCCCCAATGGGGCACTTGTAATCCGAGACCCGGCGGGGTCGTTGGTAGTAGGCAGGGAGGCTGGGTCCCCGGCATGGAGTGCAGAGGGTGTGGGTCTTCCCGGAGCTGCGCTGCGGGTGGCCGCGGTGCCTCTGCGTGGTGGACGACCTCGGGCGCGGGTTGTTGTGCTGGGACAAAATATTTCCTGGCGGCGTGGGCAAACGGCTGCAAAGTGGCCCATTTCTCCGCAAGTAAGACAGGCACCCCTCTGAAATCGGGCTTCACGTTCCTGGGGCGGACGTGGGGGATTTCGTGGGACGAGCAGTGGTGCCTTGGGTTGAGGCTTTTGGGTGCCTTTTTCCTTGTGCTTTTGACGGACGAGAGAAATGAAGCGTCGGCGGCTTTCCACTTCCTCGGCTAATAGGATCCAGTCTTCGAGGGTATCGGGATCGCCTCGCATGTAAGACCAGTTCAAAATGTCAGGATGCAAGGCTTCCCTGAAATGATGGATCAGGGTGGTCTCGGGCCAACCTACAATTTTACTTGCCAGTCGTTGAAATTCATCGGCAAATTCTCGAACTGTAGCAGAGCCTTGTTTTAATTGTAAGAGTTCCGTTTTGGCTCTTTCCCCCAGGAAGGGGTCTTCAAACCTCCTTCTCAGGGCAGTCATGAAGTTGTTGAGGGAACGAATAGCACGAGAGCGGGTGTCAAACTGGAGGACCATCCAGTCAGCCGCTTTACCTGTCAGAAGGGAAGCTACGTAACGCACCCGGCTGTCTTCCGTGGGGAAAAGTTGTCCCTGTTCTCGCATATAACTGTCCACTTGATGCAAGAAACAAGGCAAAGTCTCGAGAGATCCGTCATACGTAGTCCTCAATTTGAGTTGCTTCCAAGGGCCGGGCGCAGGTTGACCCGGTTGCATGGGTGGTCCGGGCGGAGGGACAACAGGAGCTCCAGGAGGCAAGGGTGGAGCAGGCACATTAGCGGGTGGCTGTACGGGTACCCCCTGACCCGGTATCGGAACGTGCTGTCTCAGAGCTATCAGGGTTTGTTGTAATTGCCTGTTCTCCTGAAGCATACGTTCCATTACTTCCTGGAGTTGATCAACACGGTCGGAGAGCTCCCGATTCTGGGCTCTTAAGAGATGAGCCTCCTCACTTGGGCCACCAGTAAGATGAGGCTTACTGGTCCGGAAGCTTGTGGCCCATTGAGAGCTATCCCCATATAAATCCTCGTCTTCAGACTCTTCTGAGTCTCGACGTCGGTCCGCCAAACGGCGTGCGCGTTGGGTCGCGCGCGACGGGACAAACGCCGGGGAAAAGGACAGCCCTGATAGCCCTAGTACATTGCCCTTAGGGCGCGTGTCCACGTTCGCCTGATTCCTAATCCTTGCTGCCGCCGCCCTGGCTGCTTCCGCAGCCTCTCTCTCTCTTGCGACCTTAGCCGCTTCGGCGGCTTGCTGATCCGCAAGAACTTTGGCGTTCTCAAGTCTCAGGGCAGCCTCTGCCGTAATGCGCGGCAAAAGTTCTGTCTCCAGGAGTGAGAGTATGGGGTCGGGTTCCCCGCCCAGCAGAGGTTGTACTCGAACCGCCAGTGCGGGTGCCTCGGCTCCGAAGGTCGAGGTCAAAACTTGAGCCAAGGTGGCTACCGGGGTGTCCTTTGTACATTCCACAAGGAGAAGAGCGGTGCTAATAGCGACTCGCTTGGCCTCAGCCTGACAGCTGGCTGCATCCGGGATCAGGGAAAAACCCTCCGGTGGGGCTCCCGCCATGGTAGAAAGAGTTTCTCGAGAAATAAGATTATCCAAAAGTCCAGTTAATATTTGTAAATCCTCAGTCGCCAATCGGGCATCGTCCAGTAATTGATCCAAGTCCTGAAGATCTAGACGAGCATCAGTATCCTCCGACGTTAACATCCAGAGACGTCCTTTAAGAGATTGCCACTGTTCCTGTATCAGTCCCCTCAAGCGGCAAACCTCTCGGGTCGTCCGGAAAAGTTCAGCGATTAAGTCTTGTAACAGAGTAGGATCCTCAGAGAAGGGCTCCAGGGTGTAGATCACCTGGAGAGCTGCACAGCTCCCATCCAAGTGGCAGGCGAACCCCCCTGGGCTCCAGCCTGGCTAGTAGAATGGTGAAGAGAAGGGGATAGCTGTCATAATGTCAGCCCTTGGCCCACAGAACCAGAAATCACCACAAAGTCATATAGAGTCCAAACAGATGGCTTTTACTGGTCAATTAGGCATACAGTGCAAACGAATAAAATGACAGCTATGAGAGG
>NW_026612459.1:0-17471 GCF_029931775.1 Euleptes europaea | reverse complement strand
TCCTCCTTGGGATCACTCATAGACTAGGCCCAGGGCTAGTAGGGTGATAATTGTTGTAGTTCATATAAGGGTTGAATTGGGGGAGGGTAAGTTAATAGCTCACGGGGTTGGTAGGAGTAGGGCGATTTCTAGGTCAAAAAGTAGGAATAAGATAGCGACTAGAAAAAATCGCAATGAGAAAGGTAGTCGTGCTGAACCGACTGGGTCAAAGCCGCATTCGTATGGGGACAATTTTTCTGTGTCAGGGGTGGCTTGTGGTAGTCAAAAGCTAATGATGATTAGGGCGGCGGTTAGTGCGGTGGATATTAGAGTTACTATTATAATGTTTATTACTTCCTCTTAGGGTTAATTATGAGCTAAGGCTTTGTGAGTGGAAGTCACCTGTACTTTTAAATACTAAGGAAGTTATGAACCTCATCAATAGATTGAGATGTAAAGGAAGAGTCAAACAACGTCTACAAAGTGTCAGTATCATGCGGCCGCTTCGAATCCAAAGTGGTGGTCAGTGGTGAAGTGGAATTTTATTTGGCGTAGCAGGCAGACTACTAGGAAGCTAGTCCCAATGATTACATGTAGTCCGTGGAAGCCAGTGGCCACAAAAAAGGTGGTGCCATAGGCTCCGTCTGCTACTGTGAAAGAGGCCTCCAGATATTCTATAGCCTGTAGTAGTGTAAAGTAGGCCCCCAGTATGATTGTAAGCACTAGGGCCTGTATGGCCTCTTTTCGTTCTCCTCCTATGATTGAATGGTGGGCTCAGGTTACTGTAACACCTGATGCCAGTAGTACTGCGGTATTAAGTAGGGGAACTTCAAACGGGTTTAGGGGAGTAATTCCGCTTGGGGGTCAACAACCTCCAAGCTCTGGTGTAGGTGCAAGGCTTGAGTGATAGAATGCTCAAAAGAACCCGATGAAAAAGAAAACCTCTGAGGCAATGAATAAAATTATGCCATAACGAAGTCCCTGTTGAACTTGGTGGGTGTGGTGGCCTTGGTAGGTTCCTTCCCGAACAACATCTCGTCATCATTGCAGTATTGTTAATAGTATAGTGGTAAGGCCGATGGTTATTAATGTATTTGAGCCAAAGTGGAACCATATTGCGAGCCCAGAGGTTATTAATAAGGCTGCAATGGCCCCTGTTAGGGGCCATGGGCTTTGGTCTACTATGTGGAAGCTGTGGGCTTGGTGGGTCATTAAACGTTTTCTTGTAGGTAGAGACTTAATAATAGTACGAATACATATGCTTGGATCATTGCAACAGCGACTTCTAGGGCGGTTAACAATAGGAGGGTGACTGAGGTTAGCACTGATACTGATGGTATTAATGGCATTAATACAAGTGTGGCTGTTGAGATAAGTTGGATTAACAGGTGTCCTGCAGTTAGGTTTGCAGTAAGACGCACCCCCAGGGCTAGGGGTCGAATTAATAGGCTAGCTGTTTCGATAATTACTAAAATTGGAACTAGCGGGGTGGGTGTGCCCATGGGTAGTAGGTGTCCGATGGAGGCGGTGGGCTGGTTTCAAAGCCCAACAAGTACTGTAAATAGTCATATTGGTAGGGCCAGGCTTATGTTTATGGATAGTTGTGTGGTGGGGGTAAATGTGTATGGTAATAGCCCTAGCAGGTTGATTGTTAATAGGTATAACAAAATTGTTAATAGAAGCAGTGCTCAGGGGTGTCCTGTCTTACTGATTGGGGATATTAGTTGTTTTGTGGCGGTTTTTATTAGTCATAGTTTTAGTGCCCATGTGCGGCTTGGTATTAGATGTGTTTGTGAGTGAAATAGTGTTGTTGGGGCCAGTAGGGCAAGCAGGATTAATGGGACTCCTATTATCTGTGGGGTTGCGAATTGGTCGAATAGGTTTAACATCATAATCAGGATCAGCATGGGGGCTGGGTGCTTAGGGGTTTTGTAGTTGGTTGGTTGGCTATCTGGTGTTTTAACAGCTTTGGTTTTATTATAAGGAGGGTGATAAACCATACGGTTAACATAATTATAAGTCACGGAGCGGGGTTTAGTTGGGGCACGTCTTTAAGTGGTTATTGTTCCAATCTTTGGCTTAAAAGGCCAATGCTATTATGTAAAGCTTCTTAAAGATTGAAGTATCATGTTAGACCATAATTCGAAGTTGTCTAGGGTGGTGGCTTCTACTACAATGGGCATAAAGCTGTGGTTTGACCCGCAGATTTCTGAGCACTGGCCGTAAAATAGGCCTGGGGAAGCTGTAGTAAATGTTGTCTGGTTTAGTCGCCCAGGGATTGCATCGGTTTTAATGCCTAGTGAGGGGACGGCTCAAGAGTGAAGGACGTCTTCGGCTGAAATTAACATGCGGATCGGGGACTCTACGGGTACAACTATTCGGTGGTCTGTCTCTAGTAGTCGAATGGCCCCTGATCACAGGTCTGTTGTTGGGGTCATATAGGAGTCAAATGTTAGGTTTTCATAGTCTGTGTATTCGTAGCTTCAATATCATTGGTGTCCAAGGGCCTTAATTGTTAGGTGTGGGTTGTTAATCTCATCTATTAGGTACAGGATTCGTAAGGACGGCAGTGCAATTATGATTAGAATGATAGACGGCAGGACTGTTCAGATTATTTCAACTGCTTGGGCATCTATTGTGTTAGTGTGCGTTAGTGTGGTTGTTATTATAAGAGAGATAATATATAGGACGAAGGCGCTGATAAGGAATACGATTATAAGTGCGTGGTCGTGGAAGTGGAGGAGCTCTTCTATGATGGGGGATGCTGCGTCTTGGAATCCTAGTTGGGCAGGTTGTGCCATTGAGTCTCACAGGGGTTAGACTGTAATTTAGCCCTGACAGTGCTATGTAATAATTTACTAGAGGCTCGTGTTTGATAAGAGAGGGGTACGCAGTGGGCGTACGTTTAGCTTGAAACTAAAAGGTGGGGGTTCGAGTCCCTCGTCTCTTGGCAGGTTAAGATTGGACAAAGGCTGGTTCTTCATACGTGTGGTATGGGGGCGGGCAGCCGTGGAGTCACTCTAGGTTGACGTGTGTTAGTTCTGTGTTATTTGGGGTCCGTTTGGCAGAAAATGCCTCTCAGATAATATATATTATTATGATGACGGCAACAAGTGATGTTAGTGATCCAATTGATGAGACAGTGTTCCATAGTGTGTAGGCGTCTGGGTAGTCTGAGTACCGTCGTGGCATTCCAGCAAGACCTAAAAAGTGTTGGGGGAAGAATGTTATGTTTACGCCAATAAATATAACCCCGAATTGGGCTTTTGTTAAAGTGCTATGTAATGAGAAGCCAGTAAATAGTGGAAATCAGTGTACGAATCCGCCTATAATTGCAAATACTGCTCCTATAGATAAGACGTAGTGGAAGTGTGCGACTACGTAGTATGTGTCATGTAATACAATATCCAGGGATGAGTTTGCTAAGACGATCCCGGTTAGTCCGCCCACGGTAAACAGGAAGATAAAGCCAAGAGCCCACAGCAAGGCTGCGTCTCATTTGATTAGTCCGCCATGAAGGGTTGCTAACCAGCTGAATACTTTTACCCCAGTTGGGATTGCAATAATTATTGTGGCAGAGGTAAAGTATGCGCGGGTGTCTACATCCATGCCAACTGTGAATATATGGTGGGCTCAGACGATAAAACCAAGGAATCCGATAGAGACCATGGCCCACACCATGCCCATGTAGCCAAAGGGCTCTTTTTTACCAGCGTAGTATGCTACGATGTGGGAGATCATACCAAATCCGGGTAAAATTAAGATGTAAACTTCTGGGTGCCCAAAAAATCAGAACAGGTGTTGGTATAGCACGGGGTCTCCTCCGCCTGCCGGGTCAAAGAAGGTGGTGTTTAGGTTTCGGTCTGTTAATAGTATTGTGATGCCGGCAGCTAGTACTGGCAGAGACAGTAGAAGAAGTACTGCGGTGATAAGTACAGATCATACGAAGAGGGGGGTGTTGTATTGAGTTATTGCTGGGGCTTTTATATTAATGCAGGTGGTAATAAAGTTAATAGCCCCCAGGATGGAAGAAACCCCTGCTAGGTGCAGGGAAAAAATTGTCAGGTCTACGGATGCTCCTGCATGGGCCAGGTTGGCAGCTAGTGGTGGGTAGACGGTTCAGCCAGTTCCTGCCCCGGCTTCAACTCCGGAAGAGGCCAGTAAAAGGAGTAGTGAGGGGGGCAGGAGTCAAAAGCTTATGTTGTTTATTCGTGGAAAAGCCATGTCTGGGGCCCCAATTATTAGTGGAACCAGCCAGTTTCCGAAGCCCCCGATCATTACGGGTATTACCATGAAGAAGATTATTACAAAAGCATGGGCGGTTACAACCACATTATAGATTTGGTCGTCCCCAAGAAGGGTTCCAGGCTGGCTAAGCTCAGCTCGAATTAGCAAGCTTAGGCCAGTGCCGGCTATTCCGGCCCAGGCGCCAAAAAGTAGATACAGGGTGCCGATGTCTTTGTGGTTTGTCGAAAAAAATCAACGATTGATGGTCACAGGTAGGATGGCCGAGGGCAAGGCGGTGAGCTGTAGTCTCACAGACAGAGGTTTGAGTCCTTTTCGTACCAAGCTCCGTAGCGTAGAACGCAACAAAATGCAAGTTTGGAGACGCACCCAAAAAGGTGCCGGGGCTTCTCCCGTTTTTCTATAACGGGAGAAGGTAGATTGAAGCCCGCTGGATAGGGTGTTTAGTTGTTAACTAAAGTTTTATGGGATCAAAGCCCGTCGGTCTAGGGAGGTCTTAGCTTAATTAAAGTGTCTGAGTTGCATTCAGGAGATGTATATTAGTGTTTTACAGGCCTTCAGGGAATAAGATGTGTTTCTTGTTTGGGGCTTTGAAGGCCCCTGGTTTAAATAGTTAACCTAAGTCCCTGGGGGTGGGGCGGGGTTTATATGTTGTATAGTAGTGGTGTGATTGGTAGAAGGAGGGCTGTTGTAGTAGTTGCCGTGGTTATTAGGTGTGTGTGGTTGTTTTTGAATCGTCATGTGTTTTTTGTTGTGGTTGTGGTGGGCGGGTTTGTTAGTGTAGTGAAATAGGCTAGGCGGGTATAAAAGAATAGGC
Source organism: Euleptes europaea (assembly GCF_029931775.1). Classification (NCBI taxonomy): domain Eukaryota; kingdom Metazoa; phylum Chordata; class Lepidosauria; order Squamata; family Sphaerodactylidae; genus Euleptes; species Euleptes europaea. The sequence goes on along the minus strand of NW_026612459.1, from coordinate 12,430 downwards.
TTGGTAGGCTTATTAGGGCTAATGTTGTGGCTAGTGGGGTTAGCTGGTGTAGTGTTAGTTCTTTGATAATTAGCAGTTTTGGCATGAACCCTGTTAGGGGGGGAAGGCCCCCTAGTGATATTAGTGTTAGTATTATTATGGTTAAAAGTGTAGAGGAGTTAGACCAGGTGGTAGTAAGGTCTGTGATGTTTTTTGTTGATGCTGTTAATATAGAGGTAAATATTGCTGTGGTTGCGGCTAAATAGATAATTATGGTTAGTGTTGTAAGGCTGTGGCCCATAGTTAGGGCAATTGTTAATCATCCCATATGGGCGATTGAGGAGAAGGCCATGATTTTTCGGAGTTGTGTCTGATTTAGGCCTGACCACCCCCCAATTATTGTGGATAGGAGTCCCAGCACTAGGACCAGGTTTAGTGATAGGTGGTTGTGTATTATATAAAGTAGGGCTAGGGGGGCAAGTTTTTGTCATGTTGATATGATTAGGGCGGTTATTATTGTAGACCCCTGCAGGACCTCTGGGTATCAGAAGTGTGTTGGTGCCAAGCCTAGTTTTATTGCGATGGCTACTGTTAAAATTAGTGCAGTTGAGTTGTGCGTTGGCTGTATAATTGTTCATTGTCCGGTCTGTCAGGTGTTGATCAGGCTGGCCAGGAGGATTAGGGCAGCGGCTGCAGCTTGTGTTAGGAAATATTTTGTGGCGGCTTCTGTTGCTCGTGGGTGGTGTTGTTTAGTAATGTGTGGTAGTATGGCTAGTGTATTGATTTCTAGTCCAAGTCATGCAAGTAGTCAGTGGTGGCTTGATGTGGTGATGATGGTGCCTGTCGCTAGGCTTGAGATTAGGATTGTTTGTGTTATTGGGCTTATTAGTATAGGAAGGGTTGTGTACCAACATTGTCGGGGTATGGGCCCGAAAGCTTTATTAGCTGACTTTACTAGTAGGTAGTATAATTGGAAGTACACGAAGTTTTGGGCTTCGTAGTGCAGGTTCGTAGCCTGTCTTTCTAAGGAAGTGGGAGGGGCGAGTCTCCATATCATACTCTATCAAAGTAGTCCTTAATGTTTCGGGCACACTGCCAAAGTTTGGGTTATGTTAGTGGGGGGGTGCCTGATATTGAAATGGGTGTGGCAATGTATCAGACGCAAAGGGCTAGGGTTAGTGGTAGGAAGTTTTTTCAAAGTAGGTGCATTAGTTGGTCATATCGAAATCGTGGATATGATGCGCGGATTCACAGGAAGCCCAGTGTTAACATGCAGGTTTTAATCATAATATTTATTGAAAATAGTTCTGGGGTGTTGGGGCAGTTTGGGCCTAGGAATAGGATACATGAGAGGGTGTTTATTATTAAGATGTTTGCGTATTCTGCTAGGAAGAATAGTGCGAATGGGCCGGCTGCGTATTCAACATTAAATCCTGAGACAAGCTCTGACTCGCCTTCGGTTAGGTCGAATGGGGCCCGGTTTGTTTCTGCAATTGTTGAGATGTATCATATTATTATTAGTGGTCATACACATGTTGCTAATCACGTGTTTTTTTGTGTTGTTAGCAGGGTTTGTATTGAAAATCCCCCCGTGAATATTATGGTTGATAGTACAATGATTCCTATTGTTACCTCATAAGAGATAGTTTGTGCGACTGCCCGTAGGGCGCCAACGAGGGCGTATTTTGAGTTTGTTGCTCACCCAGATCATAGAATTGAGTATACAGCAAGGCTTGAGATAGCCAGTAGTATTAATAGGCCTAAATTAGCGTCCATGATGGGGTTTGGTATTGGAATGGGGGCTCAAATTGTTAGTGACAGTAGTAGTGCTAGTATTGGTATGGCTAAAAATAGTGTTGGTGTTGATGCCGTTGGTCGGATGGGTTCTTTGGTGAAAAGTTTTAGTCCGTCTGCAATTGGTTGTAGTAGGCCGTAGGGCCCTACAATGTTTGGGCCCTTGCGTAGTTGTATGTAGCCTAGGGTTTTTCGTTCTAATAGGGTTAGGAAGGCAACTGCTAGTAGGATTGGGATGATGAGTGTTAGTGGGTTAACTACTAGGGTTATTGTGGTTTTAATTATTAGGGAGAAGATTTGAGCTTCTGTTGTAAGGGCTTAGGCCTTTTGCATAATTACCTGGCTCTGCCACCCTAAAGCGTGGCCCTGGTCTTAGGCCGCTGGTTTTGATAAATGGGCTCTTTAGTGTGGGTAAGAGCTTGGTATTAGCACGTGGGGGTCCTATTGGTGCTTCTCCCTGGGTCCTTTCGTACTGAAGGGAGAAAAACATAGATAGAAACCGACCTGGATTTCTCCGGTCTGAACTCAGATCACGTAGGACTAGTTAATCGTTGAACAAACGAACCCTTGGTAGTGGCTGCACCACCAGGATGTCCTGATCCAACATCGAGGTCGTAAACCCTCTTGGCGATAGGGGCTCTAAAAGAGGATGGCGCTGTTATCCCTGGGGTAACTTGGTTCGTTGATCTGTGTTACAGGGTCAATTTTATGGTGGTCTCATTGGCTTGTGGGTCTTTGATAGATTTTTGGTCTGTGGTCTTGGAAGTTTTGTTTATTTCCGAAGTCGCCCCAACTAAAAACAAGGCTAAGGGGGGGGGGGTAGAGGCCCCGTGGTTATTAGTTTTTGTTTTAAGCTCCACAGGGTCTTTTCGTCTTATGTTTACATCCTAGCTTTTTAACTAGGGGATCAAGTTCATTGATCTGCTTTAGGAGACAGTTGGGCCCTCATTTAGCCGTTCATACTAGTCATTATTTAAGTGACAAGTGATTACGCTACCTTTGCACGGTTAGAATACCGCGGCCGTTTAAAAGATCACTGGGCAGGCAGCACCTTTAATACTTGTGTGGCTAAAGGCTATGTTTTTGGTAAACAGTTGGGGCCCTAAGTGGCTGAGTTCCTTTTGTGGCGTTTAATCTGTCTGTGCTGCACTCCTGTGTTGGGTTAACAGGGGGTTATATTATATGGTTAAAAAGTGTGTTAAATTTTTCCATTTGTGGTCTGTTATTTACTGGTAGTTTATCTATTTCCAGTTTATGGGGGTGCATGTAGAGAGCGGGGCTCTTATTACTAATTTTAACAGTGGTGTCTCTATTGTGGTAGAGTAGCTCAGTTAAGTGGTCTAGGGGTTCTTGGTTTGTTTAGTATCTTTAAGATTGTGTGCTGTGACGCGTTTAGTTTTTGGTGGCTGCTTTAAGGCCAACTGGTGTGTTTTATTTGGTGTTTTCCTCTAGGATTGGTTGTTTTCAATTACAATAAGGCTGTACCCTTATTGTATATAGTATAGGAGTGACAGTGGTAAATATGCTTGTATTTAGGTTCAGGCGTCCTATAGTTGAACTAGAATTCTTTTATTGAGCAACCAGCTATCACCAGGCTCGATAGGCGTGTCACCTCTACCTAGCAGTCTCTCCAGCCTTTTGCCACAGGGACGGGTGTACTCAAAAAGTTGCTGTTAGGTAGCTCGTCTGGGTTCGGGTGAGCAGGTTTTAGTGCGCTTTATCTGTATTTGCTTATTAAACCATGATGCAAAAGGTACAAGGTCAGATCTTTGCTTTGTTGGTGCTTGGGGTTTTTCATAGTTCTTTCATTGTTCCCTTGCGGTACTATATGCTATTGCGTCAAGTGGGTGTTTTCTATCGCCTAAAAATATACTGGTACTGGGTTAAATGGTTTGGTTTATAGTGGGGCTTGAGGTTTTGAACTGTTTGTTGAGCTGTGGAGTTTGGGCTCAAGCGGGTTTTTGTTTAAACGTTTTTCAATTGTAAGTTGAATGCTTTATATAAGTGTAAGCTACCTCTTGATTTAGTGGCCAAGTGCACTTTCCAGTACACTTACCTTGTTACGACTTGCCTCATCTGTTGGTGTTTTGTTTTTTATAAAGTGTGGTTTATTAGTTCTTGAGGAGGGTGACGGGCGGTGTGTACGTGTCCCATGGCAGGCTTCAAACAGGCTTATCTTGCTTGTTTTACTGCTAAATCCACCTTCTGGTGAAGGTTTCATGTCACTTGTGGTGTTTTCTAGTGTAGAAAATGTAGCTCATCTCTGCCCCCTTATATGCTACACCTTGACCTGACGTGTTAAATGTTATCTATCTTACTTACGGCAGTTCTTTCATAAGGTAGGTTTGCGACGGCGGTATATAGGCTGGGTAAAGGCAAAAGGGGGTAAGGTTTGGCGTGGAGTATCGATTATAGGACAAGCTCCTCTAGGTTGGTTTGGGGCACCGTCAAGTCCTTAGAGTTTTAAGTTTTTCACTTGTAATTCTCTGGCGAGTTGCTAGTGTAAGGTGCAAGTTTGGTTTATGGCCAAGCATAATAGGGTATCTAATCCTAGTTTGGGCCTTGGCTTTCGTGAGTCGATGGGGCTTAATTAATTGTGGGAGGGGTGGAGTTGTTTTTGCATTGGTTAGTATTTTACAACGTAGGTGCAGCTCAGCCTTCTTTTATTAAGTTTTAGGGGTCTAGTCACTTTTTACGCCGAGTATTATTATTTTGGGGCTTTCGTATAACCGCGGTGGCTGGCACGAAATTTACCGCCCCGTCTGGTTTAACTGTGGCTAAGTCAAGCTTTATGGCTTATACATTAATGTTTATCACTGCTGGGCCCCGTGTGGGTGTGGCGGTGCTAGGTGTCTGGGGCTAAATAGTGTGGTGTGCCTGATACCTGCTCCTGGCCTAGTGGGTAGGCACTGTGTGGGGGTTTGCACAGGGGTGTGGAGGCTTGCATGTGTAATTCGAGTTAAAAATAATAATAAGTTTAGGACCAAAACGGTGTGTTTCCGGGAAATTACTAGGATCCATAACGGCAACTTCAGGGCCGTGCTTTAGTATTATTTAAGCTACAGTAACGGAGTTGCCGTTGTGTGGTTTAGTGTGTGTAATATATATATATATATATATATATATATATATATACATTTTGGGGTTTTATTTTGTGTGTGGGGAGCTGCGATTTTTGTTCTTGTGGTATTATGGCAAGTCTTGGATCGCAACTAAGAAAAAATTTTTGCAATTAAATCTCGTTTTAGGGGTTTGGCGAGAAGCACTTTAATTGCAGGGAAAAATTCTTAGTGGGGGGTAAGGGGGGTTTGCCGGAGGTAGCCGTGTGAGTATGGGCGTGTTCGGGGCGTGGGTGTGTGTGGGTGTATGTGGGTGTATGGGGGGCGTGTGTGTGTGTGTGTGTGTGTGTGTGTGTGTGTGTGTGGGTGGGTATGGGTATGGGTATGGGTATGGGTATGGGTGTGGGTATGGGTATGGGTATGGGTGTGGGTATGGGTGTAGGTGTAGGTGTAGGTGTAGGTGTAGGTATAGGTATAGGTATAGGTATAGGTGTCGTGTTTATTCATTGGTTTTTAGTCTAGTAAATAATTATATGTCCTTCGAGCATGAATAATTTACCCCTGGGTGGGCTTGTGGGATCGTGGGCCATCTTGCACCGTAGGTTCAGCAGAGTTGTTAGTTGACAGCCACTGGAAATGAGGTTGTGATATACCACCCTAAAAATAAAAATACCAGCCGCATGACAGCACAGGGATGCTATGAGTATGAGGAGACGTGTAACTAATCCTAGCAACCAAAGGCCTCTTAAAAGGCACGAGTGATACGTCAGCGATTAATGGACTTGACCTCACAGAACCAGAGGCCTTGGAAAGGGCACTGTGTGTTAGTCTACATTTCATGGACTACGAGACTGGGCACCTGGTGTGCGAATACAAGGATTGATGATCTCTCGGGATATGTCCGGTAAAGAATCAATATGTCTTAAATACATGGATTTATTAATCCACGCTTATTTGATGATATGTACTATGTAAAATCAATGATAGGATGTACTGGGACAATATTCATGGGGCAGATAGATGTATGTTGATTATACATAGTATGTATTATGTAAAATTAATAATAATATGTACTGGGACAATATTCATGGGGCAAATAAATGTATGTTGATTATACATAGTATGTAAAGGGGGACCCCCCATAACCCTAGACACTAATGGAGGTCCTGGAGTTTATAAGGTTGTTAAATGGCCATATAGGCTCCACCCCCGTGTGGGGGTGAAGCCTATTTGGGTGGGGTGGTCTCAGAAAATAGTTTAAGTGAAAACACTAGTTTTGGGGACTAGAGTTAAGAGTTGAGTCTTTTTTTTGATATACTGCGGGCGGAGGCCTTGGAGTTTATAAGGTTGTTAAGTGGCCATATAGGCTCCACCCCCGTGTGGGGGTGAAGCCTATTTGGGTGGGGTGGTCTCAGAAAATAGTTTAAGTGAAAACACTAGTTTTGGGGACTAGAGTTAAGAGTTGAGTCTTTTTTTGATATACTGCGGGCGGAGGCCTTGGAGTTTATAAGGTTGTTAAGTGGCCATATAGGCTCCACCCCCGTGTGGGGGTGAAGCCTATTTGGGTGGGGTGGTCTTAGAAAATAGTTTAAGTGAAAACACTAGTTTTGGGGACTAGAGTTAAGAGTTGAGTCTTTTTTTTGATATACTGCGGGCGGAGGCCTTGGAGTTTATAAGGTTGTTAAGTGGCCATATAGGCTCCACCCCCGTGTGGGGGTGAAGCCTATTTGGGTGGGGTGGTCTTAGAAAATAGTTTAAGTGAAAACACTAGTTTTGGGGACTAGAGTTAAGAGTTGAGTCTTTTTTTTGATATACTGCGGGCGGAGGCCTTGGAGTTTATAAGGTTGTTAAGTGGCCATATAGGCTCCACCCCCGTGTGGGGGTGAAGCCTATTTGGGTGGGGTGGTCTCAGAAAATAGTTTAAGTGAAAACACTAGTTTTGGGGACTAGAGTTAAGAGTTGAGTCTTTTTTGTATGTGGGGGTGTGAGTAGTGCCCCAGGGTTGTAATGCGTTCCAATCTTTGACTTACAAGGTCAGTGCTTTAAGTGTGGTTTAAGCTACAAGGGCTGGTGGGGTTATCAGTTTATTAGTTTATTCTCTAGTTTATTGATTGTGGGGCTTAATAGTAGGATTGTTGTGAAGTATAGGACGGAAGCTAGTTGTCCGATTATGATAAATGGGTCTTCGACTGGTTGTCCTCCGATTCAGGTTAGGATAGCGATAGTGGCGATTATGGTTCAAAATGTTAGTTGTGATAGTGGTCGGAATGTGCTTGTTCGTTGTTTTGAGTTGTGTGTAAGTGGGATTAGCAGTAGGATTATAATGGATATTATTAGGGCAAGTACTCCTCCAAGTTTGTTTGGGATGGAACGTAGGATGGCGTAGGCGAATAGGAAGTACCATTCTGGTTTGATGTGTGGTGGGGTTATTAGGGGGTTTGCTGGGGTAAAGTTTTCTGGGTCCCCAAGCAGTTGTGGGGAGAAAAGGGATAGGTACAGTAGTGTTATTATTATAAGGGCTGCCCCTAGCAGGTCTTTAGTTGAAAAGTATGGGTGGAACGGAATTTTATCTGAGTTTGAGTTTACCCCTGTTGGGTTGTTTGATCCCGTTTCGTGTAGGAATAGTATGTGTAGGATTGCAGTGGCTGAGATGATGAATGGCAGTAGGAAGTGGAAAGTGAAAAATCGTGTTAGTGTTGCGTTATCTACGGCGAACCCGCCTCAAATTCACTCTACTAGGGTGTTTCCTATATATGGAACTGCTGATAGTAGGTTTGTGATTACGGTAGCCCCTCAGAATGATATCTGTCCCCATGGCAGGACATAGCCCACGAACGCGGTTGCTATTACTAGGAATAGTAGGGCCACGCCGATGTTTCAGGTCTCTTTGTATAAGTATGAGCCGTAGTATAGGCCTCGCCCGATGTGTATATAAAGGCAGATAAAAAATATGGAGGCGCCGTTGGCGTGGATGTTTCGGATTAGTCAGCCGTGTTGTACGTCACGACAGATGTGGGCGATTGATGAGAATGCTGTGGAGGTGTCTGCGGTGTAGTGCATGGCCAAGAATAGGCCGGTGGAGATTTGGATTAGTAGGCACAGCCCTAACAAGGACCCAAAGTTTCATCAAGCGGAGATGTTTGATGGTGTGGGGAGGTCAATAAATGAGTTGTTTATTATTTTGATTATTGGGTGTGTTTTTCGGATTGGGGTCATTATTGGTTTTTATAGTTGAATAACAACGGTGGTTTTTCGTATCACAGGTTTTGGCATGGCCAAATGAAAATTATGTCGTACTTTGTTTTTTTTACTGTGTTGTGTATGGTGTTGGGGTTTATTGGTGTAGCGTCAAATCCTTCTCCTGTTTTTGGGGCGATGGGACTTGTAGTGTCTGCGTTGGGTGGTAGTGTGGTGTTAGTTATTTTTGGTGGGTCCTTTATTGCATTGGTGTTATTTTTAATTTATTTAGGTGGGATATTGGTAGTCTTTGCTTATTCTGTGGCACTTTCAGCAGACCAATATCCTGAGGTGTGGTTGGATTACTCTGTTTTGTATTATGTGTTTGGGTATTTTATATTAGTTTTGTTTTTAGTTTGGTACTTTGGAGGGTTGTCTATTGATGGGTGTGGGGCGTCTGGTGGGGACGATTTTGGTTTTGAGGGTACTCGGACTGATTTTAGTGGTGTTGCATTGATATATTCTTTGGGCGGGCCGTTATTATTGTTGTGTGGGGGGAGTTTAATGGTGGCCCTGTTTGTTGTCCTTGAGTTAACTCGAGGGTCGAGTTTTGGGGGGCTACGTGCGGTTTAGTAGTATGTGGTAATTGCGGCGGCTAGAGTGGCAATAAGTATGACTAGGTATGTTTTGATGTGTCCGGTGTGTGATTTGGACAGTTTTTTAGCTAGGGCGGTGTTAATTAATATGGCTGTTTTTGGGGCGATGGCCTCATATCAGATAAGGTCATTTAAGTGCATAGCGGTGTTTTGTCCGAATTGTATGTTGTATTTTGGTTGGGCTCGGTGTGCAAGGGTGTTAAAGAACCCCAGTTGTGTTGAGGATGTACTTGGTGTACTTTGTTTTGGTTTTAATAGGTTGGATGTTTGTATGGTGATATCTATAGCACATAGCAGGCCTACTAGCGTGATAATTGTGGCGGCTAGTTTTGTAATTGGGCCCATTGTTATTGTTTGGGGTGGGGTTGGTAGTATTGTTGTGGCCACAAATAGGCCAGATATAATACTTCCTATGGCGAGTCGTACTAGGGGTCGAGTCTGGCTTGGGTTTGTTTCTGCTGGGGTTGTAGTTGTGTTGTATCGAGGCTTATTTGTTTGGACATAAAAGGTTAGGCGTAGGCTGTAGGCGGCTGTAAGGGCGGTAGCAATAATAGTGGTTGATAGGGCTCAGGCGTTTAAGTGTGATGTGTTTATTGTTTCAATGATTACGTCTTTAGTGTAAAATCCAGCTAGGAAGGGGGCCCCTGTTAGGGCTAGGTTGCCGATAGTTATACAGGTTGTGGTTAGCGGTATTGTTTTTTGGGTGCTTCCTATTTTTCGGATGTCTTGTTCGTCCCCGAGATTATGAATTACTGAACCTGCGCATAGGAATAGTATGGCCTTGAAAAAGGCGTGTGTGGTGATGTGTAGGTATGTTAACTGTGGCTGGTTTAGTCCTAGTGTTAGTATTATTAGGCCGAGCTGGCTTGAGGTGGAGAAGGCAATGATCTTTTTGATATCGTTTTGTGTGAGGGCACAGAGTGCTGCAAAGGTTGTAGTTATTGCTCCTAGGCATAGGCAGAGGGTAGTTGTGGCCTGGCTGTTTTGTATTATTGGGAATAGCCGGGCCAGTAGAAAAATTCCGGCAACGACTATTGTGCTAGAGTGAAGTAGTGCTGATACTGGGGTTGGGCCTTCTATGGCTGCTGGCAGCCATGGGTGTAGCCCAAATTGGGCGGATTTTCCCATGGCTGCTAAGACTAGGCCTAGTAGTGGCAGGGTGGGGGGGGTCGTATGTGAGAATGTTTGTTGTACGTCCCATGTGTTGTAGTGTATTGCGAATCAAGCTAAAGACAGGATTAGTCCAATGTCTCCGATTCGGTTGTATATAACAGCTTGTAGGGCGGATGTGTTTGCATTGGTGCGCCCGTGCCACCACCCGATTAGTAAGAAGGATATGATGCCTACCCCTTCCCAGCCAACAAATAGTTGTAATAGGCTGTTTGCTGTTGTTATGGTTATTATGGCTAGGAGGAATAGTATTAAGTATTTTATAAATTTGTTTTTGTTCGGGTCTAGTTTTATATATCAATCTGAGAACTCCAGGATGGCCCAGGTGATAAATAGGGCTGTTGTTATAAACGTGGTAGAGTAAATATCAAATAGGAAGCTGATATTAATGTTGAAGGACGTTTGTAGTCAGGTAGCGTTGGTTATAGTTGTTTGTATTCCGTAGTTGATAAAAATATTGGTTGGAATTAGGCTTGTCAGGCAGGCAAGTTTAGTAGTTTGTGTGAAGTAGCCCGAGGCTTGTGTAATAAACATAGAGGTAATAATAGGGGCAATAAGGACTAGCAGGGTTGAAATTATGGTTGAGTAGAATAGTATGGAGGTCATGTACTTTCACTTGGAGTTGCACCAAGTAGTGTTAATGCCTAAGATTAAAGGAAGGTCTAATATCCTTTGAAAGTCTTGGGTTATAATGTGGAGTGGTCCGGAGAATTTAACTTCGGTAATTTGAATTAGCAGTTCCAATTTGTGTCGTCCCTCTCGGTATGCAAGGGGCGGGGTGCCCCTGTTGTTAAGTCCACAGCTTAGTGTTTTGATCAAACTATGCCTACTTCTGGGTGCTACAGGATTAGTTTTGGGTTTATAATTAATAGTGCCATAGGGATGAGGTGAAGGGCTATTAATAGGTGTTCTCGGGTGTTTGAGGGTGGGTGGGAGGTATTTGTTGGTGTTTTGTTTCGTTGCGTTATAATGAAGACATATAGGGAGTATAGGGCGGTTAATAGCGTCGTTAGGCCTGTTAAGATGATTGTTATGGTGGCTCAGTTTATAGCAGAAGTAATGATTATTAATTCCCCCATCAGGTTGATTGTAGGGGGTAGGGCCATGTTGGCTAAGTTTGCCATAAGTCATCATGTGGCTATAAGTGGGAGGGTGAGTTGAAGGCCCCGTGTTATTAATAAAGTTCGAGTGTGGGTTCGTTCATAGTTTGTGTTGGCTAGGCAAAATAGTATAGAAGAGGCTAATCCGTGGGCGACCATTAGAATTATTGTTCCTGAGATACTTCATGGGGTCTGAATTAGGGCTCCTGCAGTTACAAGGCCTATGTGGCTTACTGAGGAGTAGGCAATGATGGATTTTAAGTCTGTTTGACGTAGGCAAATGAGGCTGGTTATAATTATTCCCCAGAGGGCTAGAATAATGAGGGGGTAGCACATAGTTTGTGTTGTTGGGTTTAGGATTGGGGTGATTCGGATGATGCCGTATCCTCCCAGTTTAAGAAGTACGGCGGCCAGGATTATTGATCCAGCGATTGGGGCCTCAACGTGTGCTTTTGGTAGTCATAAGTGCATGGAGTATAGGGGTATTTTTACTATAAATGCTAGAAGACATGATAGTCATACTAGTGAGTTGGTTCATGTTATTAGTATTTCTGGGTGCTTTATTGACATTATTAGTGGTGTTGTGTGGTAGTTGTGGGTGTATGAATATAAAATTATTACTAATAGTGGGAGTGAGCCGGATAGTGTATAGAACAGGAAATAAGTGCCTGCGGCGAGTCGCTCTGTTTGGCTGCCCCAACGCGTGATAAGGATTAGTGTTGGGATTAGTGTTGCTTCAAATAACAGGTAGAATAGTATTAAGTTGTTTGAGGCGAATGTTAGAATTAGGGTGGTTTGTAGCAGAGCACAGGTTGATAAGAACAGGCGTTGTCGGGACTGAGGCTCTTTGGCCATGTGGCTTTGGCTTGCTACTACTATAAGTGGGAGCAATCAGGATGAAAGAATAGTCAGGGGGGTTGAGAATTGGTCGAGTGTTATCCATGTGTTGACATGTCAGATTTTTGTTAGTGTGGGGGCGTTTAATTGTCCTATTAATAGGAGTGTTGTTGTTATAGATAGGGCCGTATAAATGTGGAAGGTGTATTTAGTTGGGGCTAAAAGGGCGGTTGGGACTAGTATTACTGTTGCTATGGTTAGTTTTAGCATTTTAATAGGCTTATGGTTTTTAGGTGGTCTGTTGCGTGAGTGCGGGAGGATGCAGCTAATAGGGCCAGTCCTGCTCCTGCCTCACATGCGGACATGGTCAAGAGGGTAATTGGAAGGGTGGCAGTGGTTGACAGGTGTTGGGTTAAGGAGATAGCACTAAGTCCAATAAATAGGCTTAAAAGCAGGCCCTCGATGCATAGAAGGGCAGATACAAGATGTTTACGGTGGAGTGCTAGTCCTATAAGGCTTAGGGTAAAGATGGCTAGTATCAGTAGGTGTTGAGGTAGCATAGTTAGTGGCCCCATTATTTTGGGATGTACTAAGTCGAAATTAGTGATCTTGCTTTAGATTAGCCTCTATATTCTGCTCATTCTAGTCCTCCTTGGGA
>NW_026612458.1:0-17472 GCF_029931775.1 Euleptes europaea | reverse complement strand
TGGGTATGGGTATGGGTATGGGTGTGGGTATGGGTGTAGGTGTAGGTGTAGGTATAGGTATAGGTATAGGTATAGGTATAGGTGTCGTGTTTATTCATTGGTTTTTAGTCTAGTAAATAATTATATGTCCTTCGAGCATGAATAATTTACCCCTGGGTGGGCTTGTGGGATCGTGGGCCATCTTGCACCGTAGGTTCAGCAGAGTTGTTAGTTGACAGCCACTGGAAATGAGGTTGTGATATACCACCCTAAAAATAAAAATACCAGCCGCATGACAGCACAGGGATGCTATGAGTATGAGGAGACGTGTAACTAATCCTAGCAACCAAAGGCCTCTTAAAAGGCACGAGTGATACGTCAGCGATTAATGGACTTGACCTCACAGAACCAGAGGCCTTGGAAAGGGCACTGTGTGTTAGTCTACATTTCATGGACTACGAGACTGGGCACCTGGTGTGCGAATACAAGGATTGATGATCTCTCGGGATATGTCCGGTAAAGAATCAATATGTCTTAAATACATGGATTTATTAATCCACGCTTATTTGATGATATGTACTATGTAAAATCAATGATAGGATGTACTGGGACAATATTCATGGGGCAGATAGATGTATGTTGATTATACATAGTATGTATTATGTAAAATTAATAATAATATGTACTGGGACAATATTCATGGGGCAAATAAATGTATGTTGATTATACATAGTATGTAAAGGGGGACCCCCCATAACCCTAGACACTAATGGAGGTCCTGGAGTTTATAAGGTTGTTAAATGGCCATATAGGCTCCACCCCCGTGTGGGGGTGAAGCCTATTTGGGTGGGGTGGTCTCAGAAAATAGTTTAAGTGAAAACACTAGTTTTGGGGACTAGAGTTAAGAGTTGAGTCTTTTTTTTGATATACTGCGGGCGGAGGCCTTGGAGTTTATAAGGTTGTTAAGTGGCCATATAGGCTCCACCCCCGTGTGGGGGTGAAGCCTATTTGGGTGGGGTGGTCTCAGAAAATAGTTTAAGTGAAAACACTAGTTTTGGGGACTAGAGTTAAGAGTTGAGTCTTTTTTTGATATACTGCGGGCGGAGGCCTTGGAGTTTATAAGGTTGTTAAGTGGCCATATAGGCTCCACCCCCGTGTGGGGGTGAAGCCTATTTGGGTGGGGTGGTCTTAGAAAATAGTTTAAGTGAAAACACTAGTTTTGGGGACTAGAGTTAAGAGTTGAGTCTTTTTTTTGATATACTGCGGGCGGAGGCCTTGGAGTTTATAAGGTTGTTAAGTGGCCATATAGGCTCCACCCCCGTGTGGGGGTGAAGCCTATTTGGGTGGGGTGGTCTTAGAAAATAGTTTAAGTGAAAACACTAGTTTTGGGGACTAGAGTTAAGAGTTGAGTCTTTTTTTTGATATACTGCGGGCGGAGGCCTTGGAGTTTATAAGGTTGTTAAGTGGCCATATAGGCTCCACCCCCGTGTGGGGGTGAAGCCTATTTGGGTGGGGTGGTCTCAGAAAATAGTTTAAGTGAAAACACTAGTTTTGGGGACTAGAGTTAAGAGTTGAGTCTTTTTTGTATGTGGGGGTGTGAGTAGTGCCCCAGGGTTGTAATGCGTTCCAATCTTTGACTTACAAGGTCAGTGCTTTAAGTGTGGTTTAAGCTACAAGGGCTGGTGGGGTTATCAGTTTATTAGTTTATTCTCTAGTTTATTGATTGTGGGGCTTAATAGTAGGATTGTTGTGAAGTATAGGACGGAAGCTAGTTGTCCGATTATGATAAATGGGTCTTCGACTGGTTGTCCTCCGATTCAGGTTAGGATAGCGATAGTGGCGATTATGGTTCAAAATGTTAGTTGTGATAGTGGTCGGAATGTGCTTGTTCGTTGTTTTGAGTTGTGTGTAAGTGGGATTAGCAGTAGGATTATAATGGATATTATTAGGGCAAGTACTCCTCCAAGTTTGTTTGGGATGGAACGTAGGATGGCGTAGGCGAATAGGAAGTACCATTCTGGTTTGATGTGTGGTGGGGTTATTAGGGGGTTTGCTGGGGTAAAGTTTTCTGGGTCCCCAAGCAGTTGTGGGGAGAAAAGGGATAGGTACAGTAGTGTTATTATTATAAGGGCTGCCCCTAGCAGGTCTTTAGTTGAAAAGTATGGGTGGAACGGAATTTTATCTGAGTTTGAGTTTACCCCTGTTGGGTTGTTTGATCCCGTTTCGTGTAGGAATAGTATGTGTAGGATTGCAGTGGCTGAGATGATGAATGGCAGGAGGAAGTGGAAAGTGAAAAATCGTGTTAGTGTTGCGTTATCTACGGCGAACCCGCCTCAAATTCACTCTACTAGGGTGTTTCCTATATATGGAACTGCTGATAGTAGGTTTGTGATTACGGTAGCCCCTCAGAATGATATCTGTCCCCATGGCAGGACATAGCCCACGAACGCGGTTGCTATTACTAGGAATAGTAGGGCCACGCCGATGTTTCAGGTCTCTTTGTATAAGTATGAGCCGTAGTATAGGCCTCGCCCGATGTGTATATAAAGGCAGATAAAAAATATGGAGGCGCCGTTGGCGTGGATGTTTCGGATTAGTCAGCCGTGTTGTACGTCACGACAGATGTGGGCGATTGATGAGAATGCTGTGGAGGTGTCTGCGGTGTAGTGCATGGCCAAGAATAGGCCGGTGGAGATTTGGATTAGTAGGCACAGCCCTAACAAGGACCCAAAGTTTCATCAAGCGGAGATGTTTGATGGTGTGGGGAGGTCAATAAATGAGTTGTTTATTATTTTGATTATTGGGTGTGTTTTTCGGATTGGGGTCATTATTGGTTTTTATAGTTGAATAACAACGGTGGTTTTTCGTATCACAGGTTTTGGCATGGCCAAATGAAAATTATGTCGTACTTTGTTTTTTTTACTGTGTTGTGTATGGTGTTGGGGTTTATTGGTGTAGCGTCAAATCCTTCTCCTGTTTTTGGGGCGATGGGACTTGTAGTGTCTGCGTTGGGTGGTAGTGTGGTGTTAGTTATTTTTGGTGGGTCCTTTATTGCATTGGTGTTATTTTTAATTTATTTAGGTGGGATATTGGTAGTCTTTGCTTATTCTGTGGCACTTTCAGCAGACCAATATCCTGAGGTGTGGTTGGATTACTCTGTTTTGTATTATGTGTTTGGGTATTTTATATTAGTTTTGTTTTTAGTTTGGTACTTTGGAGGGTTGTCTATTGATGGGTGTGGGGCGTCTGGTGGGGACGATTTTGGTTTTGAGGGTACTCGGACTGATTTTAGTGGTGTTGCATTGATATATTCTTTGGGCGGGCCGTTATTATTGTTGTGTGGGGGGAGTTTAATGGTGGCCCTGTTTGTTGTCCTTGAGTTAACTCGAGGGTCGAGTTTTGGGGGGCTACGTGCGGTTTAGTAGTATGTGGTAATTGCGGCGGCTAGAGTGGCAATAAGTATGACTAGGTATGTTTTGATGTGTCCGGTGTGTGATTTGGACAGTTTTTTAGCTAGGGCGGTGTTAATTAATATGGCTGTTTTTGGGGCGATGGCCTCATATCAGATAAGGTCATTTAAGTGCATAGCGGTGTTTTGTCCGAATTGTATGTTGTATTTTGGTTGGGCTCGGTGTGCAAGGGTGTTAAAGAACCCCAGTTGTGTTGAGGATGTACTTGGTGTACTTTGTTTTGGTTTTAATAGGTTGGATGTTTGTATGGTGATATCTATAGCACATAGCAGGCCTACTAGCGTGATAATTGTGGCGGCTAGTTTTGTAATTGGGCCCATTGTTATTGTTTGGGGTGGGGTTGGTAGTATTGTTGTGGCCACAAATAGGCCAGATATAATACTTCCTATGGCGAGTCGTACTAGGGGTCGAGTCTGGCTTGGGTTTGTTTCTGCTGGGGTTGTAGTTGTGTTGTATCGAGGCTTATTTGTTTGGACATAAAAGGTTAGGCGTAGGCTGTAGGCGGCTGTAAGGGCGGTAGCAATAATAGTGGTTGATAGGGCTCAGGCGTTTAAGTGTGATGTGTTTATTGTTTCAATGATTACGTCTTTAGTGTAAAATCCAGCTAGGAAGGGGGCCCCTGTTAGGGCTAGGTTGCCGATAGTTATACAGGTTGTGGTTAGCGGTATTGTTTTTTGGGTGCTTCCTATTTTTCGGATGTCTTGTTCGTCCCCGAGATTATGAATTACTGAACCTGCGCATAGGAATAGTATGGCCTTGAAAAAGGCGTGTGTGGTGATGTGTAGGTATGTTAACTGTGGCTGGTTTAGTCCTAGTGTTAGTATTATTAGGCCGAGCTGGCTTGAGGTGGAGAAGGCAATGATCTTTTTGATATCGTTTTGTGTGAGGGCACAGAGTGCTGCAAAGGTTGTAGTTATTGCTCCTAGGCATAGGCAGAGGGTAGTTGTGGCCTGGCTGTTTTGTATTATTGGGAATAGCCGGGCCAGTAGAAAAATTCCGGCAACGACTATTGTGCTAGAGTGAAGTAGTGCTGATACTGGGGTTGGGCCTTCTATGGCTGCTGGCAGCCATGGGTGTAGCCCAAATTGGGCGGATTTTCCCATGGCTGCTAAGACTAGGCCTAGTAGTGGCAGGGTGGGGGGGGTCGTATGTGAGAATGTTTGTTGTACGTCCCATGTGTTGTAGTGTATTGCGAATCAAGCTAAAGACAGGATTAGTCCAATGTCTCCGATTCGGTTGTATATAACAGCTTGTAGGGCGGATGTGTTTGCATTGGTGCGCCCGTGCCACCACCCGATTAGTAAGAAGGATATGATGCCTACCCCTTCCCAGCCAACAAATAGTTGTAATAGGCTGTTTGCTGTTGTTATGGTTATTATGGCTAGGAGGAATAGTATTAAGTATTTTATAAATTTGTTTTTGTTCGGGTCTAGTTTTATATATCAATCTGAGAACTCCAGGATGGCCCAGGTGATAAATAGGGCTGTTGTTATAAACGTGGTAGAGTAAATATCAAATAGGAAGCTGATATTAATGTTGAAGGACGTTTGTAGTCAGGTAGCGTTGGTTATAGTTGTTTGTATTCCGTAGTTGATAAAAATATTGGTTGGAATTAGGCTTGTCAGGCAGGCAAGTTTAGTAGTTTGTGTGAAGTAGCCCGAGGCTTGTGTAATAAACATAGAGGTAATAATAGGGGCAATAAGGATTAGCAGGGTTGAAATTATGGTTGAGTAGAATAGTATGGAGGTCATGTACTTTCACTTGGAGTTGCACCAAGTAGTGTTAATGCCTAAGATTAAAGGAAGGTCTAATATCCTTTGAAAGTCTTGGGTTATAATGTGGAGTGGTCCGGAGAATTTAACTTCGGTAATTTGAATTAGCAGTTCCAATTTGTGTCGTCCCTCTCGGTATGCAAGGGGCGGGGTGCCCCTGTTGTTAAGTCCACAGCTTAGTGTTTTGATCAAACTATGCCTACTTCTGGGTGCTACAGGATTAGTTTTGGGTTTATAATTAATAGTGCCATAGGGATGAGGTGAAGGGCTATTAATAGGTGTTCTCGGGTGTTTGAGGGTGGGTGGGAGGTATTTGTTGGTGTTTTGTTTCGTTGCGTTATAATGAAGACATATAGGGAGTATAGGGCGGTTAATAGCGTCGTTAGGCCTGTTAAGATGATTGTTATGGTGGCTCAGTTTATAGCAGAAGTAATGATTATTAATTCCCCCATCAGGTTGATTGTAGGGGGTAGGGCCATGTTGGCTAAGTTTGCCATAAGTCATCATGTGGCTATAAGTGGGAGGGTGAGTTGAAGGCCCCGTGTTATTAATAAAGTTCGAGTGTGGGTTCGTTCATAGTTTGTGTTGGCTAGGCAAAATAGTATAGAAGAGGCTAATCCGTGGGCGACCATTAGAATTATTGTTCCTGAGATACTTCATGGGGTCTGAATTAGGGCTCCTGCAGTTACAAGGCCTATGTGGCTTACTGAGGAGTAGGCAATGATGGATTTTAAGTCTGTTTGACGTAGGCAAATGAGGCTGGTTATAATTATTCCCCAGAGGGCTAGAATAATGAGGGGGTAGCACATAGTTTGTGTTGTTGGGTTTAGGATTGGGGTGATTCGGATGATGCCGTATCCTCCCAGTTTAAGAAGTACGGCGGCCAGGATTATTGATCCAGCGATTGGGGCCTCAACGTGTGCTTTTGGTAGTCATAAGTGCATGGAGTATAGGGGTATTTTTACTATAAATGCTAGAAGACATGATAGTCATACTAGTGAGTTGGTTCATGTTATTAGTATTTCTGGGTGCTTTATTGACATTATTAGTGGTGTTGTGTGGTAGTTGTGGGTGTATGAATATAAAATTATTACTAATAGTGGGAGTGAGCCGGATAGTGTATAGAACAGGAAATAAGTGCCTGCGGCGAGTCGCTCTGTTTGGCTGCCCCAACGCGTGATAAGGATTAGTGTTGGGATTAGTGTTGCTTCAAATAACAGGTAGAATAGTATTAAGTTGTTTGAGGCGAATGTTAGAATTAGGGTGGTTTGTAGCAGAGCACAGGTTGATAAGAACAGGCGTTGTCGGGACTGAGGCTCTTTGGCCATGTGGCTTTGGCTTGCTACTACTATAAGTGGGAGCAATCAGGATGAAAGAATAGTCAGGGGGGTTGAGAATTGGTCGAGTGTTATCCATGTGTTGACATGTCAGATTTTTGTTAGTGTGGGGGCGTTTAATTGTCCTATTAATAGGAGTGTTGTTGTTATAGATAGGGCCGTATAAATGTGGAAGGTGTATTTAGTTGGGGCTAAAAGGGCGGTTGGGACTAGTATTACTGTTGCTATGGTTAGTTTTAGCATTTTAATAGGCTTATGGTTTTTAGGTGGTCTGTTGCGTGAGTGCGGGAGGATGCAGCTAATAGGGCCAGTCCTGCTCCTGCCTCACATGCGGACATGGTCAAGAGGGTAATTGGAAGGGTGGCAGTGGTTGACAGGTGTTGGGTTAAGGAGATAGCACTAAGTCCAATAAATAGGCTTAAAAGCAGGCCCTCGATGCATAGAAGGGCAGATACAAGATGTTTACGGTGGAGTGCTAGTCCTATAAGGCTTAGGGTAAAGATGGCTAGTATCAGTAGGTGTTGAGGTAGCATAGTTAGTGGCCCCATTATTTTGGGATGTACTAAGTCGAAATTAGTGATCTTGCTTTAGATTAGCCTCTATATTCTGCTCATTCTAGTCCTCCTTGGGATCACTCATAGACTAGGCCCAGGGCTAGTAGGGTGATAATTGTTGTAGTTCATATAAGGGTTGAATTGGGGGAGGGTAAGTTAATAGCTCACGGGGTTGGTAGGAGTAGGGCGATTTCTAGGTCAAAAAGTAGGAATAAGATAGCGACTAGAAAAAATCGCAATGAGAAAGGTAGTCGTGCTGAACCGACTGGGTCAAAGCCGCATTCGTATGGGGACAATTTTTCTGTGTCAGGGGTGGCTTGTGGTAGTCAAAAGCTAATGATGATTAGGGCGGCGGTTAGTGCGGTGGATATTAGAGTTACTATTATAATGTTTATTACTTCCTCTTAGGGTTAATTATGAGCTAAGGCTTTGTGAGTGGAAGTCACCTGTACTTTTAAATACTAAGGAAGTTATGAACCTCATCAATAGATTGAGATGTAAAGGAAGAGTCAAACAACGTCTACAAAGTGTCAGTATCATGCGGCCGCTTCGAATCCAAAGTGGTGGTCAGTGGTGAAGTGGAATTTTATTTGGCGTAGCAGGCAGACTACTAGGAAGCTAGTCCCAATGATTACATGTAGTCCGTGGAAGCCAGTGGCCACAAAAAAGGTGGTGCCATAGGCTCCGTCTGCTACTGTGAAAGAGGCCTCCAGATATTCTATAGCCTGTAGTAGTGTAAAGTAGGCCCCCAGTATGATTGTAAGCACTAGGGCCTGTATGGCCTCTTTTCGTTCTCCTCCTATGATTGAATGGTGGGCTCAGGTTACTGTAACACCTGATGCCAGTAGTACTGCGGTATTAAGTAGGGGAACTTCAAACGGGTTTAGGGGAGTAATTCCGCTTGGGGGTCAACAACCTCCAAGCTCTGGTGTAGGTGCAAGGCTTGAGTGATAGAATGCTCAAAAGAACCCGATGAAAAAGAAAACCTCTGAGGCAATGAATAAAATTATGCCATAACGAAGTCCCTGTTGAACTTGGTGGGTGTGGTGGCCTTGGTAGGTTCCTTCCCGAACAACATCTCGTCATCATTGCAGTATTGTTAATAGTATAGTGGTAAGGCCGATGGTTATTAATGTATTTGAGCCAAAGTGGAACCATATTGCGAGCCCAGAGGTTATTAATAAGGCTGCAATGGCCCCTGTTAGGGGCCATGGGCTTTGGTCTACTATGTGGAAGCTGTGGGCTTGGTGGGTCATTAAACGTTTTCTTGTAGGTAGAGACTTAATAATAGTACGAATACATATGCTTGGATCATTGCAACAGCGACTTCTAGGGCGGTTAACAATAGGAGGGTGACTGAGGTTAGCACTGATACTGATGGTATTAATGGCATTAATACAAGTGTGGCTGTTGAGATAAGTTGGATTAACAGGTGTCCTGCAGTTAGGTTTGCAGTAAGACGCACCCCCAGGGCTAGGGGTCGAATTAATAGGCTAGCTGTTTCGATAATTACTAAAATTGGAACTAGCGGGGTGGGTGTGCCCATGGGTAGTAGGTGTCCGATGGAGGCGGTGGGCTGGTTTCAAAGCCCAACAAGTACTGTAAATAGTCATATTGGTAGGGCCAGGCTTATGTTTATGGATAGTTGTGTGGTGGGGGTAAATGTGTATGGTAATAGCCCTAGCAGGTTGATTGTTAATAGGTATAACAAAATTGTTAATAGAAGCAGTGCTCAGGGGTGTCCTGTCTTACTGATTGGGGATATTAGTTGTTTTGTGGCGGTTTTTATTAGTCATAGTTTTAGTGCCCATGTGCGGCTTGGTATTAGATGTGTTTGTGAGTGAAATAGTGTTGTTGGGGCCAGTAGGGCAAGCAGGATTAATGGGACTCCTATTATCTGTGGGGTTGCGAATTGGTCGAATAGGTTTAACATCATAATCAGGATCAGCATGGGGGCTGGGTGCTTAGGGGTTTTGTAGTTGGTTGGTTGGCTATCTGGTGTTTTAACAGCTTTGGTTTTATTATAAGGAGGGTGATAAACCATACGGTTAACATAATTATAAGTCACGGAGCGGGGTTTAGTTGGGGCACGTCTTTAAGTGGTTATTGTTCCAATCTTTGGCTTAAAAGGCCAATGCTATTATGTAAAGCTTCTTAAAGATTGAAGTATCATGTTAGACCATAATTCGAAGTTGTCTAGGGTGGTGGCTTCTACTACAATGGGCATAAAGCTGTGGTTTGACCCGCAGATTTCTGAGCACTGGCCGTAAAATAGGCCTGGGGAAGCTGTAGTAAATGTTGTCTGGTTTAGTCGCCCAGGGATTGCATCGGTTTTAATGCCTAGTGAGGGGACGGCTCAAGAGTGAAGGACGTCTTCGGCTGAAATTAACATGCGGATCGGGGACTCTACGGGTA
Organism: Euleptes europaea; assembly: GCF_029931775.1. NCBI lineage: Eukaryota > Metazoa > Chordata > Lepidosauria > Squamata > Sphaerodactylidae > Euleptes > Euleptes europaea. Next base: position 7,945 of record NW_026612458.1, on the reverse strand, counting down.
CAACTATTCGGTGGTCTGTCTCTAGTAGTCGAATGGCCCCTGATCACAGGTCTGTTGTTGGGGTCATATAGGAGTCAAATGTTAGGTTTTCATAGTCTGTGTATTCGTAGCTTCAATATCATTGGTGTCCAAGGGCCTTAATTGTTAGGTGTGGGTTGTTAATCTCATCTATTAGGTACAGGATTCGTAAGGACGGCAGTGCAATTATGATTAGAATGATAGACGGCAGGACTGTTCAGATTATTTCAACTGCTTGGGCATCTATTGTGTTAGTGTGCGTTAGTGTGGTTGTTATTATAAGAGAGATAATATATAGGACGAAGGCGCTGATAAGGAATACGATTATAAGTGCGTGGTCGTGGAAGTGGAGGAGCTCTTCTATGATGGGGGATGCTGCGTCTTGGAATCCTAGTTGGGCAGGTTGTGCCATTGAGTCTCACAGGGGTTAGACTGTAATTTAGCCCTGACAGTGCTATGTAATAATTTACTAGAGGCTCGTGTTTGATAAGAGAGGGGTACGCAGTGGGCGTACGTTTAGCTTGAAACTAAAAGGTGGGGGTTCGAGTCCCTCGTCTCTTGGCAGGTTAAGATTGGACAAAGGCTGGTTCTTCATACGTGTGGTATGGGGGCGGGCAGCCGTGGAGTCACTCTAGGTTGACGTGTGTTAGTTCTGTGTTATTTGGGGTCCGTTTGGCAGAAAATGCCTCTCAGATAATATATATTATTATGATGACGGCAACAAGTGATGTTAGTGATCCAATTGATGAGACAGTGTTCCATAGTGTGTAGGCGTCTGGGTAGTCTGAGTACCGTCGTGGCATTCCAGCAAGACCTAAAAAGTGTTGGGGGAAGAATGTTATGTTTACGCCAATAAATATAACCCCGAATTGGGCTTTTGTTAAAGTGCTATGTAATGAGAAGCCAGTAAATAGTGGAAATCAGTGTACGAATCCGCCTATAATTGCAAATACTGCTCCTATAGATAAGACGTAGTGGAAGTGTGCGACTACGTAGTATGTGTCATGTAATACAATATCCAGGGATGAGTTTGCTAAGACGATCCCGGTTAGTCCGCCCACGGTAAACAGGAAGATAAAGCCAAGAGCCCACAGCAAGGCTGCGTCTCATTTGATTAGTCCGCCATGAAGGGTTGCTAACCAGCTGAATACTTTTACCCCAGTTGGGATTGCAATAATTATTGTGGCAGAGGTAAAGTATGCGCGGGTGTCTACATCCATGCCAACTGTGAATATATGGTGGGCTCAGACGATAAAACCAAGGAATCCGATAGAGACCATGGCCCACACCATGCCCATGTAGCCAAAGGGCTCTTTTTTACCAGCGTAGTATGCTACGATGTGGGAGATCATACCAAATCCGGGTAAAATTAAGATGTAAACTTCTGGGTGCCCAAAAAATCAGAACAGGTGTTGGTATAGCACGGGGTCTCCTCCGCCTGCCGGGTCAAAGAAGGTGGTGTTTAGGTTTCGGTCTGTTAATAGTATTGTGATGCCGGCAGCTAGTACTGGCAGAGACAGTAGAAGAAGTACTGCGGTGATAAGTACAGATCATACGAAGAGGGGGGTGTTGTATTGAGTTATTGCTGGGGCTTTTATATTAATGCAGGTGGTAATAAAGTTAATAGCCCCCAGGATGGAAGAAACCCCTGCTAGGTGCAGGGAAAAAATTGTCAGGTCTACGGATGCTCCTGCATGGGCCAGGTTGGCAGCTAGTGGTGGGTAGACGGTTCAGCCAGTTCCTGCCCCGGCTTCAACTCCGGAAGAGGCCAGTAAAAGGAGTAGTGAGGGGGGCAGGAGTCAAAAGCTTATGTTGTTTATTCGTGGAAAAGCCATGTCTGGGGCCCCAATTATTAGTGGAACCAGCCAGTTTCCGAAGCCCCCGATCATTACGGGTATTACCATGAAGAAGATTATTACAAAAGCATGGGCGGTTACAACCACATTATAGATTTGGTCGTCCCCAAGAAGGGTTCCAGGCTGGCTAAGCTCAGCTCGAATTAGCAAGCTTAGGCCAGTGCCGGCTATTCCGGCCCAGGCGCCAAAAAGTAGATACAGGGTGCCGATGTCTTTGTGGTTTGTCGAAAAAAATCAACGATTGATGGTCACAGGTAGGATGGCCGAGGGCAAGGCGGTGAGCTGTAGTCTCACAGACAGAGGTTTGAGTCCTTTTCGTACCAAGCTCCGTAGCGTAGAACGCAACAAAATGCAAGTTTGGAGACGCACCCAAAAAGGTGCCGGGGCTTCTCCCGTTTTTCTATAACGGGAGAAGGTAGATTGAAGCCCGCTGGATAGGGTGTTTAGTTGTTAACTAAAGTTTTATGGGATCAAAGCCCGTCGGTCTAGGGAGGTCTTAGCTTAATTAAAGTGTCTGAGTTGCATTCAGGAGATGTATATTAGTGTTTTACAGGCCTTCAGGGAATAAGATGTGTTTCTTGTTTGGGGCTTTGAAGGCCCCTGGTTTAAATAGTTAACCTAAGTCCCTGGGGGTGGGGCGGGGTTTATATGTTGTATAGTAGTGGTGTGATTGGTAGAAGGAGGGCTGTTGTAGTAGTTGCCGTGGTTATTAGGTGTGTGTGGTTGTTTTTGAATCGTCATGTGTTTTTTGTTGTGGTTGTGGTGGGCGGGTTTGTTAGTGTAGTGAAATAGGCTAGGCGGGTATAAAAGAATAGGCTTGGTAGGCTTATTAGGGCTAATGTTGTGGCTAGTGGGGTTAGCTGGTGTAGTGTTAGTTCTTTGATAATTAGCAGTTTTGGCATGAACCCTGTTAGGGGGGGAAGGCCCCCTAGTGATATTAGTGTTAGTATTATTATGGTTAAAAGTGTAGAGGAGTTAGACCAGGTGGTAGTAAGGTCTGTGATGTTTTTTGTTGATGCTGTTAATATAGAGGTAAATATTGCTGTGGTTGCGGCTAAATAGATAATTATGGTTAGTGTTGTAAGGCTGTGGCCCATAGTTAGGGCAATTGTTAATCATCCCATATGGGCGATTGAGGAGAAGGCCATGATTTTTCGGAGTTGTGTCTGATTTAGGCCTGACCACCCCCCAATTATTGTGGATAGGAGTCCCAGCACTAGGACCAGGTTTAGTGATAGGTGGTTGTGTATTATATAAAGTAGGGCTAGGGGGGCAAGTTTTTGTCATGTTGATATGATTAGGGCGGTTATTATTGTAGACCCCTGCAGGACCTCTGGGTATCAGAAGTGTGTTGGTGCCAAGCCTAGTTTTATTGCGATGGCTACTGTTAAAATTAGTGCAGTTGAGTTGTGCGTTGGCTGTATAATTGTTCATTGTCCGGTCTGTCAGGTGTTGATCAGGCTGGCCAGGAGGATTAGGGCAGCGGCTGCAGCTTGTGTTAGGAAATATTTTGTGGCGGCTTCTGTTGCTCGTGGGTGGTGTTGTTTAGTAATGTGTGGTAGTATGGCTAGTGTATTGATTTCTAGTCCAAGTCATGCAAGTAGTCAGTGGTGGCTTGATGTGGTGATGATGGTGCCTGTCGCTAGGCTTGAGATTAGGATTGTTTGTGTTATTGGGCTTATTAGTATAGGAAGGGTTGTGTACCAACATTGTCGGGGTATGGGCCCGAAAGCTTTATTAGCTGACTTTACTAGTAGGTAGTATAATTGGAAGTACACGAAGTTTTGGGCTTCGTAGTGCAGGTTCGTAGCCTGTCTTTCTAAGGAAGTGGGAGGGGCGAGTCTCCATATCATACTCTATCAAAGTAGTCCTTAATGTTTCGGGCACACTGCCAAAGTTTGGGTTATGTTAGTGGGGGGGTGCCTGATATTGAAATGGGTGTGGCAATGTATCAGACGCAAAGGGCTAGGGTTAGTGGTAGGAAGTTTTTTCAAAGTAGGTGCATTAGTTGGTCATATCGAAATCGTGGATATGATGCGCGGATTCACAGGAAGCCCAGTGTTAACATGCAGGTTTTAATCATAATATTTATTGAAAATAGTTCTGGGGTGTTGGGGCAGTTTGGGCCTAGGAATAGGATACATGAGAGGGTGTTTATTATTAAGATGTTTGCGTATTCTGCTAGGAAGAATAGTGCGAATGGGCCGGCTGCGTATTCAACATTAAATCCTGAGACAAGCTCTGACTCGCCTTCGGTTAGGTCGAATGGGGCCCGGTTTGTTTCTGCAATTGTTGAGATGTATCATATTATTATTAGTGGTCATACACATGTTGCTAATCACGTGTTTTTTTGTGTTGTTAGCAGGGTTTGTATTGAAAATCCCCCCGTGAATATTATGGTTGATAGTACAATGATTCCTATTGTTACCTCATAAGAGATAGTTTGTGCGACTGCCCGTAGGGCGCCAACGAGGGCGTATTTTGAGTTTGTTGCTCACCCAGATCATAGAATTGAGTATACAGCAAGGCTTGAGATAGCCAGTAGTATTAATAGGCCTAAATTAGCGTCCATGATGGGGTTTGGTATTGGAATGGGGGCTCAAATTGTTAGTGACAGTAGTAGTGCTAGTATTGGTATGGCTAAAAATAGTGTTGGTGTTGATGCCGTTGGTCGGATGGGTTCTTTGGTGAAAAGTTTTAGTCCGTCTGCAATTGGTTGTAGTAGGCCGTAGGGCCCTACAATGTTTGGGCCCTTGCGTAGTTGTATGTAGCCTAGGGTTTTTCGTTCTAATAGGGTTAGGAAGGCAACTGCTAGTAGGATTGGGATGATGAGTGTTAGTGGGTTAACTACTAGGGTTATTGTGGTTTTAATTATTAGGGAGAAGATTTGAGCTTCTGTTGTAAGGGCTTAGGCCTTTTGCATAATTACCTGGCTCTGCCACCCTAAAGCGTGGCCCTGGTCTTAGGCCGCTGGTTTTGATAAATGGGCTCTTTAGTGTGGGTAAGAGCTTGGTATTAGCACGTGGGGGTCCTATTGGTGCTTCTCCCTGGGTCCTTTCGTACTGAAGGGAGAAAAACATAGATAGAAACCGACCTGGATTTCTCCGGTCTGAACTCAGATCACGTAGGACTAGTTAATCGTTGAACAAACGAACCCTTGGTAGTGGCTGCACCACCAGGATGTCCTGATCCAACATCGAGGTCGTAAACCCTCTTGGCGATAGGGGCTCTAAAAGAGGATGGCGCTGTTATCCCTGGGGTAACTTGGTTCGTTGATCTGTGTTACAGGGTCAATTTTATGGTGGTCTCATTGGCTTGTGGGTCTTTGATAGATTTTTGGTCTGTGGTCTTGGAAGTTTTGTTTATTTCCGAAGTCGCCCCAACTAAAAACAAGGCTAAGGGGGGGGGGGGTAGAGGCCCCGTGGTTATTAGTTTTTGTTTTAAGCTCCACAGGGTCTTTTCGTCTTATGTTTACATCCTAGCTTTTTAACTAGGGGATCAAGTTCATTGATCTGCTTTAGGAGACAGTTGGGCCCTCATTTAGCCGTTCATACTAGTCATTATTTAAGTGACAAGTGATTACGCTACCTTTGCACGGTTAGAATACCGCGGCCGTTTAAAAGATCACTGGGCAGGCAGCACCTTTAATACTTGTGTGGCTAAAGGCTATGTTTTTGGTAAACAGTTGGGGCCCTAAGTGGCTGAGTTCCTTTTGTGGCGTTTAATCTGTCTGTGCTGCACTCCTGTGTTGGGTTAACAGGGGGTTATATTATATGGTTAAAAAGTGTGTTAAATTTTTCCATTTGTGGTCTGTTATTTACTGGTAGTTTATCTATTTCCAGTTTATGGGGGTGCATGTAGAGAGCGGGGCTCTTATTACTAATTTTAACAGTGGTGTCTCTATTGTGGTAGAGTAGCTCAGTTAAGTGGTCTAGGGGTTCTTGGTTTGTTTAGTATCTTTAAGATTGTGTGCTGTGACGCGTTTAGTTTTTGGTGGCTGCTTTAAGGCCAACTGGTGTGTTTTATTTGGTGTTTTCCTCTAGGATTGGTTGTTTTCAATTACAATAAGGCTGTACCCTTATTGTATATAGTATAGGAGTGACAGTGGTAAATATGCTTGTATTTAGGTTCAGGCGTCCTATAGTTGAACTAGAATTCTTTTATTGAGCAACCAGCTATCACCAGGCTCGATAGGCGTGTCACCTCTACCTAGCAGTCTCTCCAGCCTTTTGCCACAGGGACGGGTGTACTCAAAAAGTTGCTGTTAGGTAGCTCGTCTGGGTTCGGGTGAGCAGGTTTTAGTGCGCTTTATCTGTATTTGCTTATTAAACCATGATGCAAAAGGTACAAGGTCAGATCTTTGCTTTGTTGGTGCTTGGGGTTTTTCATAGTTCTTTCATTGTTCCCTTGCGGTACTATATGCTATTGCGTCAAGTGGGTGTTTTCTATCGCCTAAAAATATACTGGTACTGGGTTAAATGGTTTGGTTTATAGTGGGGCTTGAGGTTTTGAACTGTTTGTTGAGCTGTGGAGTTTGGGCTCAAGCGGGTTTTTGTTTAAACGTTTTTCAATTGTAAGTTGAATGCTTTATATAAGTGTAAGCTACCTCTTGATTTAGTGGCCAAGTGCACTTTCCAGTACACTTACCTTGTTACGACTTGCCTCATCTGTTGGTGTTTTGTTTTTTATAAAGTGTGGTTTATTAGTTCTTGAGGAGGGTGACGGGCGGTGTGTACGTGTCCCATGGCAGGCTTCAAACAGGCTTATCTTGCTTGTTTTACTGCTAAATCCACCTTCTGGTGAAGGTTTCATGTCACTTGTGGTGTTTTCTAGTGTAGAAAATGTAGCTCATCTCTGCCCCCTTATATGCTACACCTTGACCTGACGTGTTAAATGTTATCTATCTTACTTACGGCAGTTCTTTCATAAGGTAGGTTTGCGACGGCGGTATATAGGCTGGGTAAAGGCAAAAGGGGGTAAGGTTTGGCGTGGAGTATCGATTATAGGACAAGCTCCTCTAGGTTGGTTTGGGGCACCGTCAAGTCCTTAGAGTTTTAAGTTTTTCACTTGTAATTCTCTGGCGAGTTGCTAGTGTAAGGTGCAAGTTTGGTTTATGGCCAAGCATAATAGGGTATCTAATCCTAGTTTGGGCCTTGGCTTTCGTGAGTCGATGGGGCTTAATTAATTGTGGGAGGGGTGGAGTTGTTTTTGCATTGGTTAGTATTTTACAACGTAGGTGCAGCTCAGCCTTCTTTTATTAAGTTTTAGGGGTCTAGTCACTTTTTACGCCGAGTATTATTATTTTGGGGCTTTCGTATAACCGCGGTGGCTGGCACGAAATTTACCGCCCCGTCTGGTTTAACTGTGGCTAAGTCAAGCTTTATGGCTTATACATTAATGTTTATCACTGCTGGGCCCCGTGTGGGTGTGGCGGTGCTAGGTGTCTGGGGCTAAATAGTGTGGTGTGCCTGATACCTGCTCCTGGCCTAGTGGGTAGGCACTGTGTGGGGGTTTGCACAGGGGTGTGGAGGCTTGCATGTGTAATTCGAGTTAAAAATAATAATAAGTTTAGGACCAAAACGGTGTGTTTCCGGGAAATTACTAGGATCCATAACGGCAACTTCAGGGCCGTGCTTTAGTATTATTTAAGCTACAGTAACGGAGTTGCCGTTGTGTGGTTTAGTGTGTGTAATATATATATATATATATATATATATATATATACATTTTGGGGTTTTATTTTGTGTGTGGGGAGCTGCGATTTTTGTTCTTGTGGTATTATGGCAAGTCTTGGATCGCAACTAAGAAAAAATTTTTGCAATTAAATCTCGTTTTAGGGGTTTGGCGAGAAGCACTTTAATTGCAGGGAAAAATTCTTAGTGGGGGGTAAGGGGGGTTTGCCGGAGGTAGCCGTGTGAGTATGGGCGTGTTCGGGGCGTGGGTGTGTGTGGGTGTATGTGGGTGTATGGGGGGCGTGTGTGTGTGTGTGTGTGTGTGTGTGTGTGGGTGGGTATGGGTATGGGTATGGGTATGGGTATGGGTATGGGTGTGGGTATGGGTATGGGTATGGG
>NW_026612457.1:0-17472 GCF_029931775.1 Euleptes europaea | reverse complement strand
ACCTTTTTGGGTGCGTCTCCAAACTTGCATTTTGTTGCGTTCTACGCTACGGAGCTTGGTACGAAAAGGACTCAAACCTCTGTCTGTGAGACTACAGCTCACCGCCTTGCCCTCGGCCATCCTACCTGTGACCATCAATCGTTGATTTTTTTCGACAAACCACAAAGACATCGGCACCCTGTATCTACTTTTTGGCGCCTGGGCCGGAATAGCCGGCACTGGCCTAAGCTTGCTAATTCGAGCTGAGCTTAGCCAGCCTGGAACCCTTCTTGGGGACGACCAAATCTATAATGTGGTTGTAACCGCCCATGCTTTTGTAATAATCTTCTTCATGGTAATACCCGTAATGATCGGGGGCTTCGGAAACTGGCTGGTTCCACTAATAATTGGGGCCCCAGACATGGCTTTTCCACGAATAAACAACATAAGCTTTTGACTCCTGCCCCCCTCACTACTCCTTTTACTGGCCTCTTCCGGAGTTGAAGCCGGGGCAGGAACTGGCTGAACCGTCTACCCACCACTAGCTGCCAACCTGGCCCATGCAGGAGCATCCGTAGACCTGACAATTTTTTCCCTGCACCTAGCAGGGGTTTCTTCCATCCTGGGGGCTATTAACTTTATTACCACCTGCATTAATATAAAAGCCCCAGCAATAACTCAATACAACACCCCCCTCTTCGTATGATCTGTACTTATCACCGCAGTACTTCTTCTACTGTCTCTGCCAGTACTAGCTGCCGGCATCACAATACTATTAACAGACCGAAACCTAAACACCACCTTCTTTGACCCGGCAGGCGGAGGAGACCCCGTGCTATACCAACACCTGTTCTGATTTTTTGGGCACCCAGAAGTTTACATCTTAATTTTACCCGGATTTGGTATGATCTCCCACATCGTAGCATACTACGCTGGTAAAAAAGAGCCCTTTGGCTACATGGGCATGGTGTGGGCCATGGTCTCTATCGGATTCCTTGGTTTTATCGTCTGAGCCCACCATATATTCACAGTTGGCATGGATGTAGACACCCGCGCATACTTTACCTCTGCCACAATAATTATTGCAATCCCAACTGGGGTAAAAGTATTCAGCTGGTTAGCAACCCTTCATGGCGGACTAATCAAATGAGACGCAGCCTTGCTGTGGGCTCTTGGCTTTATCTTCCTGTTTACCGTGGGCGGACTAACCGGGATCGTCTTAGCAAACTCATCCCTGGATATTGTATTACATGACACATACTACGTAGTCGCACACTTCCACTACGTCTTATCTATAGGAGCAGTATTTGCAATTATAGGCGGATTCGTACACTGATTTCCACTATTTACTGGCTTCTCATTACATAGCACTTTAACAAAAGCCCAATTCGGGGTTATATTTATTGGCGTAAACATAACATTCTTCCCCCAACACTTTTTAGGTCTTGCTGGAATGCCACGACGGTACTCAGACTACCCAGACGCCTACACACTATGGAACACTGTCTCATCAATTGGATCACTAACATCACTTGTTGCCGTCATCATAATAATATATATTATCTGAGAGGCATTTTCTGCCAAACGGACCCCAAATAACACAGAACTAACACACGTCAACCTAGAGTGACTCCACGGCTGCCCGCCCCCATACCACACGTATGAAGAACCAGCCTTTGTCCAATCTTAACCTGCCAAGAGACGAGGGACTCGAACCCCCACCTTTTAGTTTCAAGCTAAACGTACGCCCACTGCGTACCCCTCTCTTATCAAACACGAGCCTCTAGTAAATTATTACATAGCACTGTCAGGGCTAAATTACAGTCTAACCCCTGTGAGACTCAATGGCACAACCTGCCCAACTAGGATTCCAAGACGCAGCATCCCCCATCATAGAAGAGCTCCTCCACTTCCACGACCACGCACTTATAATCGTATTCCTTATCAGCGCCTTCGTCCTATATATTATCTCTCTTATAATAACAACCACACTAACGCACACTAACACAATAGATGCCCAAGCAGTTGAAATAATCTGAACAGTCCTGCCGTCTATCATTCTAATCATAATTGCACTGCCGTCCTTACGAATCCTGTACCTAATAGATGAGATTAACAACCCACACCTAACAATTAAGGCCCTTGGACACCAATGATATTGAAGCTACGAATACACAGACTATGAAAACCTAACATTTGACTCCTATATGACCCCAACAACAGACCTGTGATCAGGGGCCATTCGACTACTAGAGACAGACCACCGAATAGTTGTACCCGTAGAGTCCCCGATCCGCATGTTAATTTCAGCCGAAGACGTCCTTCACTCTTGAGCCGTCCCCTCACTAGGCATTAAAACCGATGCAATCCCTGGGCGACTAAACCAGACAACATTTACTACAGCTTCCCCAGGCCTATTTTACGGCCAGTGCTCAGAAATCTGCGGGTCAAACCACAGCTTTATGCCCATTGTAGTAGAAGCCACCACCCTAGACAACTTCGAATTATGGTCTAACATGATACTTCAATCTTTAAGAAGCTTTACATAATAGCATTGGCCTTTTAAGCCAAAGATTGGAACAATAACCACTTAAAGACGTGCCCCAACTAAACCCCGCTCCGTGACTTATAATTATGTTAACCGTATGGTTTATCACCCTCCTTATAATAAAACCAAAGCTGTTAAAACACCAGATAGCCAACCAACCAACTACAAAACCCCTAAGCACCCAGCCCCCATGCTGATCCTGATTATGATGTTAAACCTATTCGACCAATTCGCAACCCCACAGATAATAGGAGTCCCATTAATCCTGCTTGCCCTACTGGCCCCAACAACACTATTTCACTCACAAACACATCTAATACCAAGCCGCACATGGGCACTAAAACTATGACTAATAAAAACCGCCACAAAACAACTAATATCCCCAATCAGTAAGACAGGACACCCCTGAGCACTGCTTCTATTAACAATTTTGTTATACCTATTAACAATCAACCTGCTAGGGCTATTACCATACACATTTACCCCCACCACACAACTATCCATAAACATAAGCCTGGCCCTACCAATATGACTATTTACAGTACTTGTTGGGCTTTGAAACCAGCCCACCGCCTCCATCGGACACCTACTACCCATGGGCACACCCACCCCGCTAGTTCCAATTTTAGTAATTATCGAAACAGCTAGCCTATTAATTCGACCCCTAGCCCTGGGGGTGCGTCTTACTGCAAACCTAACTGCAGGACACCTGTTAATCCAACTTATCTCAACAGCCACACTTGTATTAATGCCATTAATACCATCAGTATCAGTGCTAACCTCAGTCACCCTCCTATTGTTAACCGCCCTAGAAGTCGCTGTTGCAATGATCCAAGCATATGTATTCGTACTATTATTAAGTCTCTACCTACAAGAAAACGTTTAATGACCCACCAAGCCCACAGCTTCCACATAGTAGACCAAAGCCCATGGCCCCTAACAGGGGCCATTGCAGCCTTATTAATAACCTCTGGGCTCGCAATATGGTTCCACTTTGGCTCAAATACATTAATAACCATCGGCCTTACCACTATACTATTAACAATACTGCAATGATGACGAGATGTTGTTCGGGAAGGAACCTACCAAGGCCACCACACCCACCAAGTTCAACAGGGACTTCGTTATGGCATAATTTTATTCATTGCCTCAGAGGTTTTCTTTTTCATCGGGTTCTTTTGAGCATTCTATCACTCAAGCCTTGCACCTACACCAGAGCTTGGAGGTTGTTGACCCCCAAGCGGAATTACTCCCCTAAACCCGTTTGAAGTTCCCCTACTTAATACCGCAGTACTACTGGCATCAGGTGTTACAGTAACCTGAGCCCACCATTCAATCATAGGAGGAGAACGAAAAGAGGCCATACAGGCCCTAGTGCTTACAATCATACTGGGGGCCTACTTTACACTACTACAGGCTATAGAATATCTGGAGGCCTCTTTCACAGTAGCAGACGGAGCCTATGGCACCACCTTTTTTGTGGCCACTGGCTTCCACGGACTACATGTAATCATTGGGACTAGCTTCCTAGTAGTCTGCCTGCTACGCCAAATAAAATTCCACTTCACCACTGACCACCACTTTGGATTCGAAGCGGCCGCATGATACTGACACTTTGTAGACGTTGTTTGACTCTTCCTTTACATCTCAATCTATTGATGAGGTTCATAACTTCCTTAGTATTTAAAAGTACAGGTGACTTCCACTCACAAAGCCTTAGCTCATAATTAACCCTAAGAGGAAGTAATAAACATTATAATAGTAACTCTAATATCCACCGCACTAACCGCCGCCCTAATCATCATTAGCTTTTGACTACCACAAGCCACCCCTGACACAGAAAAATTGTCCCCATACGAATGCGGCTTTGACCCAGTCGGTTCAGCACGACTACCTTTCTCATTGCGATTTTTTCTAGTCGCTATCTTATTCCTACTTTTTGACCTAGAAATCGCCCTACTCCTACCAACCCCGTGAGCTATTAACTTACCCTCCCCCAATTCAACCCTTATATGAACTACAACAATTATCACCCTACTAGCCCTGGGCCTAGTCTATGAGTGATCCCAAGGAGGACTAGAATGAGCAGAATATAGAGGCTAATCTAAAGCAAGATCACTAATTTCGACTTAGTACATCCCAAAATAATGGGGCCACTAACTATGCTACCTCAACACCTACTGATACTAGCCATCTTTACCCTAAGCCTTATAGGACTAGCACTCCACCGTAAACATCTTGTATCTGCCCTTCTATGCATCGAGGGCCTGCTTTTAAGCCTATTTATTGGACTTAGTGCTATCTCCTTAACCCAACACCTGTCAACCACTGCCACCCTTCCAATTACCCTCTTGACCATGTCCGCATGTGAGGCAGGAGCAGGACTGGCCCTATTAGCTGCATCCTCCCGCACTCACGCAACAGACCACCTAAAAACCATAAGCCTATTAAAATGCTAAAACTAACCATAGCAACAGTAATACTAGTCCCAACCGCCCTTTTAGCCCCAACTAAATACACCTTCCACATTTATACGGCCCTATCTATAACAACAACACTCCTATTAATAGGACAATTAAACGCCCCCACACTAACAAAAATCTGACATGTCAACACATGGATAACACTCGACCAATTCTCAACCCCCCTGACTATTCTTTCATCCTGATTGCTCCCACTTATAGTAGTAGCAAGCCAAAGCCACATGGCCAAAGAGCCTCAGTCCCGACAACGCCTGTTCTTATCAACCTGTGCTCTGCTACAAACCACCCTAATTCTAACATTCGCCTCAAACAACTTAATACTATTCTACCTGTTATTTGAAGCAACACTAATCCCAACACTAATCCTTATCACGCGTTGGGGCAGCCAAACAGAGCGACTCGCCGCAGGCACTTATTTCCTGTTCTATACACTATCCGGCTCACTCCCACTATTAGTAATAATTTTATATTCATACACCCACAACTACCACACAACACCACTAATAATGTCAATAAAGCACCCAGAAATACTAATAACATGAACCAACTCACTAGTATGACTATCATGTCTTCTAGCATTTATAGTAAAAATACCCCTATACTCCATGCACTTATGACTACCAAAAGCACACGTTGAGGCCCCAATCGCTGGATCAATAATCCTGGCCGCCGTACTTCTTAAACTGGGAGGATACGGCATCATCCGAATCACCCCAATCCTAAACCCAACAACACAAACTATGTGCTACCCCCTCATTATTCTAGCCCTCTGGGGAATAATTATAACCAGCCTCATTTGCCTACGTCAAACAGACTTAAAATCCATCATTGCCTACTCCTCAGTAAGCCACATAGGCCTTGTAACTGCAGGAGCCCTAATTCAGACCCCATGAAGTATCTCAGGAACAATAATTCTAATGGTCGCCCACGGATTAGCCTCTTCTATACTATTTTGCCTAGCCAACACAAACTATGAACGAACCCACACTCGAACTTTATTAATAACACGGGGCCTTCAACTCACCCTCCCACTTATAGCCACATGATGACTTATGGCAAACTTAGCCAACATGGCCCTACCCCCTACAATCAACCTGATGGGGGAATTAATAATCATTACTTCTGCTATAAACTGAGCCACCATAACAATCATCTTAACAGGCCTAACGACGCTATTAACCGCCCTATACTCCCTATATGTCTTCATTATAACGCAACGAAACAAAACACCAACAAATACCTCCCACCCACCCTCAAACACCCGAGAACACCTATTAATAGCCCTTCACCTCATCCCTATGGCACTATTAATTATAAACCCAAAACTAATCCTGTAGCACCCAGAAGTAGGCATAGTTTGATCAAAACACTAAGCTGTGGACTTAACAACAGGGGCACCCCGCCCCTTGCATACCGAGAGGGACGACACAAATTGGAACTGCTAATTCAAATTACCGAAGTTAAATTCTCCGGACCACTCCACATTATAACCCAAGACTTTCAAAGGATATTAGACCTTCCTTTAATCTTAGGCATTAACACTACTTGGTGCAACTCCAAGTGAAAGTACATGACCTCCATACTATTCTACTCAACCATAATTTCAACCCTGCTAATCCTTATTGCCCCTATTATTACCTCTATGTTTATTACACAAGCCTCGGGCTACTTCACACAAACTACTAAACTTGCCTGCCTGACAAGCCTAATTCCAACCAATATTTTTATCAACTACGGAATACAAACAACTATAACCAACGCTACCTGACTACAAACGTCCTTCAACATTAATATCAGCTTCCTATTTGATATTTACTCTACCACGTTTATAACAACAGCCCTATTTATCACCTGGGCCATCCTGGAGTTCTCAGATTGATATATAAAACTAGACCCGAACAAAAACAAATTTATAAAATACTTAATACTATTCCTCCTAGCCATAATAACCATAACAACAGCAAACAGCCTATTACAACTATTTGTTGGCTGGGAAGGGGTAGGCATCATATCCTTCTTACTAATCGGGTGGTGGCACGGGCGCACCAATGCAAACACATCCGCCCTACAAGCTGTTATATACAACCGAATCGGAGACATTGGACTAATCCTGTCTTTAGCTTGATTCGCAATACACTACAACACATGGGACGTACAACAAACATTCTCACATACGACCCCCCCCACCCTGCCACTACTAGGCCTAGTCTTAGCAGCCATGGGAAAATCCGCCCAATTTGGGCTACACCCATGGCTGCCAGCAGCCATAGAAGGCCCAACCCCAGTATCAGCACTACTTCACTCTAGCACAATAGTCGTTGCCGGAATTTTTCTACTGGCCCGGCTATTCCCAATAATACAAAACAGCCAGGCCACAACTACCCTCTGCCTATGCCTAGGAGCAATAACTACAACCTTTGCAGCACTCTGTGCCCTCACACAAAACGATATCAAAAAGATCATTGCCTTCTCCACCTCAAGCCAGCTCGGCCTAATAATACTAACACTAGGACTAAACCAGCCACAGTTAACATACCTACACATCACCACACACGCCTTTTTCAAGGCCATACTATTCCTATGCGCAGGTTCAGTAATTCATAATCTCGGGGACGAACAAGACATCCGAAAAATAGGAAGCACCCAAAAAACAATACCGCTAACCACAACCTGTATAACTATCGGCAACCTAGCCCTAACAGGGGCCCCCTTCCTAGCTGGATTTTACACTAAAGACGTAATCATTGAAACAATAAACACATCACACTTAAACGCCTGAGCCCTATCAACCACTATTATTGCTACCGCCCTTACAGCCGCCTACAGCCTACGCCTAACCTTTTATGTCCAAACAAATAAGCCTCGATACAACACAACTACAACCCCAGCAGAAACAAACCCAAGCCAGACTCGACCCCTAGTACGACTCGCCATAGGAAGTATTATATCTGGCCTATTTGTGGCCACAACAATACTACCAACCCCACCCCAAACAATAACAATGGGCCCAATTACAAAACTAGCCGCCACAATTATCACGCTAGTAGGCCTGCTATGTGCTATAGATATCACCATACAAACATCCAACCTATTAAAACCAAAACAAAGTACACCAAGTACATCCTCAACACAACTGGGGTTCTTTAACACCCTTGCACACCGAGCCCAACCAAAATACAACATACAATTCGGACAAAACACCGCTATGCACTTAAATGACCTTATCTGATATGAGGCCATCGCCCCAAAAACAGCCATATTAATTAACACCGCCCTAGCTAAAAAACTGTCCAAATCACACACCGGACACATCAAAACATACCTAGTCATACTTATTGCCACTCTAGCCGCCGCAATTACCACATACTACTAAACCGCACGTAGCCCCCCAAAACTCGACCCTCGAGTTAACTCAAGGACAACAAACAGGGCCACCATTAAACTCCCCCCACACAACAATAATAACGGCCCGCCCAAAGAATATATCAATGCAACACCACTAAAATCAGTCCGAGTACCCTCAAAACCAAAATCGTCCCCACCAGACGCCCCACACCCATCAATAGACAACCCTCCAAAGTACCAAACTAAAAACAAAACTAATATAAAATACCCAAACACATAATACAAAACAGAGTAATCCAACCACACCTCAGGATATTGGTCTGCTGAAAGTGCCACAGAATAAGCAAAGACTACCAATATCCCACCTAAATAAATTAAAAATAACACCAATGCAATAAAGGACCCACCAAAAATAACTAACACCACACTACCACCCAACGCAGACACTACAAGTCCCATCGCCCCAAAAACAGGAGAAGGATTTGACGCTACACCAATAAACCCCAACACCATACACAACACAGTAAAAAAAACAAAGTACGACATAATTTTCATTTGGCCATGCCAAAACCTGTGATACGAAAAACCACCGTTGTTATTCAACTATAAAAACCAATAATGACCCCAATCCGAAAAACACACCCAATAATCAAAATAATAAACAACTCATTTATTGACCTCCCCACACCATCAAACATCTCCGCTTGATGAAACTTTGGGTCCTTGTTAGGGCTGTGCCTACTAATCCAAATCTCCACCGGCCTATTCTTGGCCATGCACTACACCGCAGACACCTCCACAGCATTCTCATCAATCGCCCACATCTGTCGTGACGTACAACACGGCTGACTAATCCGAAACATCCACGCCAACGGCGCCTCCATATTTTTTATCTGCCTTTATATACACATCGGGCGAGGCCTATACTACGGCTCATACTTATACAAAGAGACCTGAAACATCGGCGTGGCCCTACTATTCCTAGTAATAGCAACCGCGTTCGTGGGCTATGTCCTGCCATGGGGACAGATATCATTCTGAGGGGCTACCGTAATCACAAACCTACTATCAGCAGTTCCATATATAGGAAACACCCTAGTAGAGTGAATTTGAGGCGGGTTCGCCGTAGATAACGCAACACTAACACGATTTTTCACTTTCCACTTCCTACTGCCATTCATCATCTCAGCCACTGCAATCCTACACATACTATTCCTACACGAAACGGGATCAAACAACCCAACAGGGGTAAACTCAAACTCAGATAAAATTCCGTTCCACCCATACTTTTCAACTAAAGACCTGCTAGGGGCAGCCCTTATAATAATAACACTACTGTACCTATCCCTTTTCTCCCCACAACTGCTTGGGGACCCAGAAAACTTTACCCCAGCAAACCCCCTAATAACCCCACCACACATCAAACCAGAATGGTACTTCCTATTCGCCTACGCCATCCTACGTTCCATCCCAAACAAACTTGGAGGAGTACTTGCCCTAATAATATCCATTATAATCCTACTGCTAATCCCACTTACACACAACTCAAAACAACGAACAAGCACATTCCGACCACTATCACAACTAACATTTTGAACCATAATCGCCACTATCGCTATCCTAACCTGAATCGGAGGACAACCAGTCGAAGACCCATTTATCATAATCGGACAACTAGCTTCCGTCCTATACTTCACAACAATCCTACTATTAAGCCCCACAATCAATAAACTAGAGAATAAACTAATAAACTGATAACCCCACCAGCCCTTGTAGCTTAAACCACACTTAAAGCACTGACCTTGTAAGTCAAAGATTGGAACGCATTACAACCCTGGGGCACTACTCACACCCCCACATACAAAAAAGACTCAACTCTTAACTCTAGTCCCCAAAACTAGTGTTTTCACTTAAACTATTTTCTGAGACCACCCCACCCAAATAGGCTTCACCCCCACACGGGGGTGGAGCCTATATGGCCACTTAACAACCTTATAAACTCCAAGGCCTCCGCCCGCAGTATATCAAAAAAAAGACTCAACTCTTAACTCTAGTCCCCAAAACTAGTGTTTTCACTTAAACTATTTTCTAAGACCACCCCACCCAAATAGGCTTCACCCCCACACGGGGGTGGAGCCTATATGGCCACTTAACAACCTTATAAACTCCAAGGCCTCCGCCCGCAGTATATCAAAAAAAAGACTCAACTCTTAACTCTAGTCCCCAAAACTAGTGTTTTCACTTAAACTATTTTCTAAGACCACCCCACCCAAATAGGCTTCACCCCCACACGGGGGTGGAGCCTATATGGCCACTTAACAACCTTATAAACTCCAAGGCCTCCGCCCGCAGTATATCAAAAAAAGACTCAACTCTTAACTCTAGTCCCCAAAACTAGTGTTTTCACTTAAACTATTTTCTGAGACCACCCCACCCAAATAGGCTTCACCCCCACACGGGGGTGGAGCCTATATGGCCACTTAACAACCTTATAAACTCCAAGGCCTCCGCCCGCAGTATATCAAAAAAAAGACTCAACTCTTAACTCTAGTCCCCAAAACTAGTGTTTTCACTTAAACTATTTTCTGAGACCACCCCACCCAAATAGGCTTCACCCCCACACGGGGGTGGAGCCTATATGGCCATTTAACAACCTTATAAACTCCAGGACCTCCATTAGTGTCTAGGGTTATGGGGGGTCCCCCTTTACATACTATGTATAATCAACATACATTTATTTGCCCCATGAATATTGTCCCAGTACATATTATTATTAATTTTACATAATACATACTATGTATAATCAACATACATCTATCTGCCCCATGAATATTGTCCCAGTACATCCTATCATTGATTTTACATAGTACATATCATCAAATAAGCGTGGATTAATAAATCCATGTATTTAAGACATATTGATTCTTTACCGGACATATCCCGAGAGATCATCAATCCTTGTATTCGCACACCAGGTGCCCAGTCTCGTAGTCCATGAAATGTAGACTAACACACAGTGCCCTTTCCAAGGCCTCTGGTTCTGTGAGGTCAAGTCCATTAATCGCTGACGTATCACTCGTGCCTTTTAAGAGGCCTTTGGTTGCTAGGATTAGTTACACGTCTCCTCATACTCATAGCATCCCTGTGCTGTCATGCGGCTGGTATTTTTATTTTTAGGGTGGTATATCACAACCTCATTTCCAGTGGCTGTCAACTAACAACTCTGCTGAACCTACGGTGCAAGATGGCCCACGATCCCACAAGCCCACCCAGGGGTAAATTATTCATGCTCGAAGGACATATAATTATTTACTAGACTAAAAACCAATGAATAAACACGACACCTATACCTATACCTATACCTATACCTATACCTATACCTACACCTACACCTACACCTACACCCATACCCACACCCATACCCATACCCACACCCATACCCATACCCATACCCATACCCATACCCATACCCACCCACACACACACACACACACACACACACACACACACACGCCCCCCATACACCCACATACACCCACACACACCCACGCCCCGAACACGCCCATACTCACACGGCTACCTCCGGCAAACCCCCCTTACCCCCCACTAAGAATTTTTCCCTGCAATTAAAGTGCTTCTCGCCAAACCCCTAAAACGAGATTTAATTGCAAAAATTTTTTCTTAGTTGCGATCCAAGACTTGCCATAATACCACAAGAACAAAAATCGCAGCTCCCCACACACAAAATAAAACCCCAAAATGTATATATATATATATATATATATATATATATATTACACACACTAAACCACACAACGGCAACTCCGTTACTGTAGCTTAAATAATACTAAAGCACGGCCCTGAAGTTGCCGTTATGGATCCTAGTAATTTCCCGGAAACACACCGTTTTGGTCCTAAACTTATTATTATTTTTAACTCGAATTACACATGCAAGCCTCCACACCCCTGTGCAAACCCCCACACAGTGCCTACCCACTAGGCCAGGAGCAGGTATCAGGCACACCACACTATTTAGCCCCAGACACCTAGCACCGCCACACCCACACGGGGCCCAGCAGTGATAAACATTAATGTATAAGCCATAAAGCTTGACTTAGCCACAGTTAAACCAGACGGGGCGGTAAATTTCGTGCCAGCCACCGCGGTTATACGAAAGCCCCAAAATAATAATACTCGGCGTAAAAAGTGACTAGACCCCTAAAACTTAATAAAAGAAGGCTGAGCTGCACCTACGTTGTAAAATACTAACCAATGCAAAAACAACTCCACCCCTCCCACAATTAATTAAGCCCCATCGACTCACGAAAGCCAAGGCCCAAACTAGGATTAGATACCCTATTATGCTTGGCCATAAACCAAACTTGCACCTTACACTAGCAACTCGCCAGAGAATTACAAGTGAAAAACTTAAAACTCTAAGGACTTGACGGTGCCCCAAACCAACCTAGAGGAGCTTGTCCTATAATCGATACTCCACGCCAAACCTTACCCCCTTTTGCCTTTACCCAGCCTATATACCGCCGTCGCAAACCTACCTTATGAAAGAACTGCCGTAAGTAAGATAGATAACATTTAACACGTCAGGTCAAGGTGTAGCATATAAGGGGGCAGAGATGAGCTACATTTTCTACACTAGAAAACACCACAAGTGACATGAAACCTTCACCAGAAGGTGGATTTAGCAGTAAAACAAGCAAGATAAGCCTGTTTGAAGCCTGCCATGGGACACGTACACACCGCCCGTCACCCTCCTCAAGAACTAATAAACCACACTTTATAAAAAACAAAACACCAACAGATGAGGCAAGTCGTAACAAGGTAAGTGTACTGGAAAGTGCACTTGGCCACTAAATCAAGAGGTAGCTTACACTTATATAAAGCATTCAACTTACAATTGAAAAACGTTTAAACAAAAACCCGCTTGAGCCCAAACTCCACAGCTCAACAAACAGTTCAAAACCTCAAGCCCCACTATAAACCAAACCATTTAACCCAGTACCAGTATATTTTTAGGCGATAGAAAACACCCACTTGACGCAATAGCATATAGTACCGCAAGGGAACAATGAAAGAACTATGAAAAACCCCAAGCACCAACAAAGCAAAGATCTGACCTTGTACCTTTTGCATCATGGTTTAATAAGCAAATACAGATAAAGCGCACTAAAACCTGCTCACCCGAACCCAGACGAGCTACCTAACAGCAACTTTTTGAGTACACCCGTCCCTGTGGCAAAAGGCTGGAGAGACTGCTAGGTAGAGGTGACACGCCTATCGAGCCTGGTGATAGCTGGTTGCTCAATAAAAGAATTCTAGTTCAACTATAGGACGCCTGAACCTAAATACAAGCATATTTACCACTGTCACTCCTATACTATATACAATAAGGGTACAGCCTTATTGTAATTGAAAACAACCAATCCTAGAGGAAAACACCAAATAAAACACACCAGTTGGCCTTAAAGCAGCCACCAAAAACTAAACGCGTCACAGCACACAATCTTAAAGATACTAAACAAACCAAGAACCCCTAGACCACTTAACTGAGCTACTCTACCACAATAGAGACACCACTGTTAAAATTAGTAATAAGAGCCCCGCTCTCTACATGCACCCCCATAAACTGGAAATAGATAAACTACCAGTAAATAACAGACCACAAATGGAAAAATTTAACACACTTTTTAACCATATAATATAACCCCCTGTTAACCCAACACAGGAGTGCAGCACAGACAGATTAAACGCCACAAAAGGAACTCAGCCACTTAGGGCCCCAACTGTTTACCAAAAACATAGCCTTTAGCCACACAAGTATTAAAGGTGCTGCCTGCCCAGTGATCTTTTAAACGGCCGCGGTATTCTAACCGTGCAAAGGTAGCGTAATCACTTGTCACTTAAATAATGACTAGTATGAACGGCTAAATGAGGGCCCAACTGTCTCCTAAAGCAGATCAATGAACTTGATCCCCTAGTTAAAAAGCTAGGATGTAAACATAAGACGAAAAGACCCTGTGGAGCTTAAAACAAAAACTAATAACCACGGGGCCTCTACCCCCCCCCCCCTTAGCCTTGTTTTTAGTTGGGGCGACTTCGGAAATAAACAAAACTTCCAAGACCACAGACCAAAAATCTATCAAAGACCCACAAGCCAATGAGACCACCATAAAATTGACCCTGTAACACAGATCAACGAACCAAGTTACCCCAGGGATAACAGCGCCATCCTCTTTTAGAGCCCCTATCGCCAAGAGGGTTTACGACCTCGATGTTGGATCAGGACATCCTGGTGGTGCAGCCACTACCAAGGGTTCGTTTGTTCAACGATTAACTAGTCCTACGTGATCTGAGTTCAGACCGGAGAAATCCAGGTCGGTTTCTATCTATGTTTTTCTCCCTTCAGTACGAAAGGACCCAGGGAGAAGCACCAATAGGACCCCCACGTGCTAATACCAAGCTCTTACCCACACTAAAGAGCCCATTTATCAAAACCAGCGGCCTAAGACCAGGGCCACGCTTTAGGGTGGCAGAGCCAGGTAATTATGCAAAAGGCCTAAGCCCTTACAACAGAAGCTCAAATCTTCTCCCTAATAATTAAAACCACAATAACCCTAGTAGTTAACCCACTAACACTCATCATCCCAATCCTACTAGCAGTTGCCTTCCTAACCCTATTAGAACGAAAAACCCTAGGCTACATACAACTACGCAAGGGCCCAAACATTGTAGGGCCCTACGGCCTACTACAACCAATTGCAGACGGACTAAAACTTTTCACCAAAGAACCCATCCGACCAACGGCATCAACACCAACACTATTTTTAGCCATACCAATACTAGCACTACTACTGTCACTAACAATTTGAGCCCCCATTCCAATACCAAACCCCATCATGGACGCTAATTTAGGCCTATTAATACTACTGGCTATCTCAAGCCTTGCTGTATACTCAATTCTATGATCTGGGTGAGCAACAAACTCAAAATACGCCCTCGTTGGCGCCCTACGGGCAGTCGCACAAACTATCTCTTATGAGGTAACAATAGGAATCATTGTACTATCAACCATAATATTCACGGGGGGATTTTCAATACAAACCCTGCTAACAACACAAAAAAACACGTGATTAGCAACATGTGTATGACCACTAATAATAATATGATACATCTCAACAATTGCAGAAACAAACCGGGCCCCATTCGACCTAACCGAAGGCGAGTCAGAGCTTGTCTCAGGATTTAATGTTGAATACGCAGCCGGCCCATTCGCACTATTCTTCCTAGCAGAATACGCAAACATCTTAATAATAAACACCCTCTCATGTATCCTATTCCTAGGCCCAAACTGCCCCAACACCCCAGAACTATTTTCAATAAATATTATGATTAAAACCTGCATGTTAACACTGGGCTTCCTGTGAATCCGCGCATCATATCCACGATTTCGATATGACCAACTAATGCACCTACTTTGAAAAAACTTCCTACCACTAACCCTAGCCCTTTGCGTCTGATACATTGCCACACCCATTTCAATATCAGGCACCCCCCCACTAACATAACCCAAACTTTGGCAGTGTGCCCGAAACATTAAGGACTACTTTGATAGAGTATGATATGGAGACTCGCCCCTCCCACTTCCTTAGAAAGACAGGCTACGAACCTGCACTACGAAGCCCAAAACTTCGTGTACTTCCAATTATACTACCTACTAGTAAAGTCAGCTAATAAAGCTTTCGGGCCCATACCCCGACAATGTTGGTACACAACCCTTCCTATACTAATAAGCCCAATAACACAAACAATCCTAATCTCAAGCCTAGCGACAGGCACCATCATCACCACATCAAGCCACCACTGACTACTTGCATGACTTGGACTAGAAATCAATACACTAGCCATACTACCACACATTACTAAACAACACCACCCACGAGCAACAGAAGCCGCCACAAAATATTTCCTAACACAAGCTGCAGCCGCTGCCCTAATCCTCCTGGCCAGCCTGATCAACACCTGACAGACCGGACAATGAACAATTATACAGCCAACGCACAACTCAACTGCACTAATTTTAACAGTAGCCATCGCAATAAAACTAGGCTTGGCACCAACACACTTCTGATACCCAGAGGTCCTGCAGGGGTCTACAATAATAACCGCCCTAATCATATCAACATGACAAAAACTTGCCCCCCTAGCCCTACTTTATATAATACACAACCACCTATCACTAAACCTGGTCCTAGTGCTGGGACTCCTATCCACAATAATTGGGGGGTGGTCAGGCCTAAATCAGACACAACTCCGAAAAATCATGGCCTTCTCCTCAATCGCCCATATGGGATGATTAACAATTGCCCTAACTATGGGCCACAGCCTTACAACACTAACCATAATTATCTATTTAGCCGCAACCACAGCAATATTTACCTCTATATTAACAGCATCAACAAAAAACATCACAGACCTTACTACCACCTGGTCTAACTCCTCTACACTTTTAACCATAATAATACTAACACTAATATCACTAGGGGGCCTTCCCCCCCTAACAGGGTTCATGCCAAAACTGCTAATTATCAAAGAACTAACACTACACCAGCTAACCCCACTAGCCACAACATTAGCCCTAATAAGCCTACCAAGCCTATTCTTTTATACCCGCCTAGCCTATTTCACTACACTAACAAACCCGCCCACCACAACCACAACAAAAAACACATGACGATTCAAAAACAACCACACACACCTAATAACCACGGCAACTACTACAACAGCCCTCCTTCTACCAATCACACCACTACTATACAACATATAAACCCCGCCCCACCCCCAGGGACTTAGGTTAACTATTTAAACCAGGGGCCTTCAAAGCCCCAAACAAGAAACACATCTTATTCCCTGAAGGCCTGTAAAACACTAATATACATCTCCTGAATGCAACTCAGACACTTTAATTAAGCTAAGACCTCCCTAGACCGACGGGCTTTGATCCCATAAAACTTTAGTTAACAACTAAACACCCTATCCAGCGGGCTTCAATCTACCTTCTCCCGTTATAGAAAAACGGGAGAAGCCCCGGCACCTTTTTGG